>NW_025317391.1:0-159829 GCF_018873765.1 Telopea speciosissima
AAACCCCAAACCCAAAAAAGTATAGAAATGTTCCCAAGTAACCCTAAACAACCCACCCGGTCGATTTTAAATCGAAAATGAACAAATGTCGAAATAGGTATCGATTCGAAGGTTGCGACCCTCAACATCGCATCCACACGTCTAATAAGAGATGAGGTCACTTTTTAGAAAATCCCAAGCCAAAAAAATTACAAAAATGCCCCCAAATAACCCCAAATGACCAGCCCGGTCTGGTTTAAACCGAAACTGAACATATGTCGAAATAGGTATCGATTCGAAGGTCACGACCCTCAACATCGTATCCACACATCTAATAAGAGATAAGGAAACTTTTTAGAAAATCCCAAACCCAAAAAAGTATATAAATGCCCCCAAATAACCCTAAACAACCCACCCGGTCGGGTTTAAACCGAAAATGAACATAAGCCGAAATAGGTATTGATTCGAAGGTCAGGACCCTCAACATCGTTTCCACACGTCTAATAAGATATAAGGACACTTTTTAGAAAATACCAAACCCAAAAAAGTATAGAAATACCCCCCAAATAACCCCAAACGACCCACCAGGTCCGGTTTAAACCGAAAATGAACATATGTCGAAATAGGTTTCGATTCGAAGGTCACGACCCTCAACATCGCATCCACACGTCTAATAAGAGATAAGGAAACTTTTTAGAAAACCCCAAACCCAAAAAAGTATAGAAATGTCCCCAAGTAACCCTAAACAACCCACCCGGTCGGTTTTAAATCGAAAATGAACAAATGTCGAAATAGGTATCGATTCGAAGGTTGCGACCCTCAACATCGCATCCACACATCTAATAAGAGATGAGGACACTTTTTAGAAATTCCCAAGCCCAAAAAAGTACAGAAATGCCCTAAATTACCCCAAACAACCCACCCGGTCTGGTTTAAACAAAAAATGAACATAAGTCGGAATAGGTATTTATTCGAAGGTCACGACCCTCAACATCGTATCCAAACGTCTAATAATAGATAAGGACACATTTTAGAAAATACCAAACCCAAAAAAGTACAGAAATGCCCCCAAATTACCCCAAATGACCCACCCGGTCTGGTTTAAACCGAAAATGAACATATGTCGAATTAGGTATCGATTCGAAGGTCACGGCCTTCAACATCGCATCCACACGTCTAATTAGAGACAAGGACACCTTTTAGAAAATACCAAACCCAAAAAAGTACAAAAATGCCCCTAAATAATCCCAAAAGACCCACCTGGTCTAGTTTAAATCGAAAATGAATATATGTCGAAATAGGTATCGATTCGCAGGTCACAACCCTCAACATCGCATCCACACATCTAATAAGAGATAAGGACACTTTTTAGAAAATCCTATACCTAAAAAAGTACAAAAATGCCCCCAAATAACCCCAAATGACTAGCCCGGTCTGGTTTAAACCGAAACTGAACATATGTCGAAATAGGTATCGATTCGAAGGTTACGACCCTCAACATCGTATCCACACATCTAATAAGAGATAAGCAAACTTTTTAGAAAATCCCAAACCCAAAAAAGTATAGAAATGCCCCCAAATAACCCTAAACAACCCACCCGGTCGGGTTTAAACCGAAAATGAACATAAGCCGAAATAGGTATCCATTCGAAGGTCACGACCCTCAACATCGTATCCACACTTCTATTAAGATATAAGGACAATTTTAAGAAAATACCAAACCCAAAAAAGTATAGAAAACCCCCCAAATAACCCCAAACGACCCACCAGGTCCGGTTTAAACCGAAAATGAACATATGTCAAAATGGGTTTCGATTCGAAGGTCACGAGCCTCAACATCGCATCCACACGTCTAATAAGAGATAAGGAAACTTTTTAGAAAACCCCAAACCCAAAAAAGTATATAAATGTCCCCAAGTAACCCTAAACAACCCACCCGGTCGGTTTTAAATCGAAAATGAACAAATGTCGAAATAGGTATCGATTCGAAGGTTACGACCCTCAACATCGCATCCACACGTCTAATAAGAGATGAGGACACTTTTTAGAAAATCCCAAGCCCAAAAAAGTACAAAAATGCCCTAAATTACCCCCAAACAACCCACCCAGTCTGGTTTAAACAAAAAATGAACATAAGCCGGAAAAGGTATGATTCGAAGGTCACGAACCTCAACATTGTATTCAAACGTCTAATAATAGATAAGGACACTTTTTCGAAAACACCAAACCCAAAAAAGTACAGAAATGCCCCCAAATTACCCTAAAAACGACCCACCCGGTCTGGTTTAAACCGAAAATGAACATATGTCGAATTAGGTATCGATTCAAAGGCCACAACCTTCAACATCGCATCCACACATCTAATTAGAGGCAAGGACACCTTTTAGAAAATACCAAACCCAAAAAAGTACAGAAATGCCTCTAAATAACCACAAACGACCCACCTGGTCTGGTTTAAATCGAAAATGAACCTATGTCGAAATAGGTATCGATTCGCAGGTCACAACCCTCAACATCGCATCCACACATCTAATAAGAGATAAGGACAGTTTTTAGAAAATCCCAAACCCAAAAAAGTACAGAAATACCCCCAAATAACTCCAAACAACCCACCCGATTTGGTTCAGACCGTAAAGGAACATATGTCGAAATAGGTATCGACTCGAAGGTCACGACCCTCAACATCGCATCCACACGTCTAATAAGAGATAAGGACACCTTTTAGAAAATACCAAACCAAAAAAAGTATAGAAATGCCCCCAAATTACCCCAAACGACCCACCCGGTCTGGTTTAAATAAAATATGAACATATGTTGAATTAGGTATCGATTCGAAAGTCACGACCTTCAACATCGCATCCACACGTCTAATTAGTGACAATGACACCTTTTAGAAAATACCAAACCCAAAAAAGTACAGAAATGCCCCCAAATAACCACAAACAACCCACCCGAACTGGTTTAAACCGAAAATGAATATATGCCGAAATAGGTATCGATTCGAAGGTCACGACCCTCAACATCGTATCCACACGTCTAATAATAAATAAGGTCACTTTTTAGATAATACCAAACCCAAAAAAGTACAGAAATTCTCCCAAATAACCCCAAACGACCCACCCGGTTTGGTTTAAATCGAAAATGAACATATGTCGGAATAAGTATCGATTCGAAGGTCACGATCCTGAACATCGCATCCACACTACTAATAAGAGATAAGGACACTTTTTAGAAAATCCCAAGCCCAAAAAAGTATACAAATGCCCCCAAATATCCCCAAATGACCGACCCGATCAGGTTTAAACCTAAAGGGAACATATGTCAAAATAGATATCGATTCGAAGGTCATGACCCTCAACATCGCATCCACACATCTAATAACAGATAAGGACAATTTTTAGAAAATTCCAAGCCCAAAAAGTTACAGAAAAGCCGTCAAATAACCCCAAACGACCCACCCAGCCTGGCTTAAACCAAAAATGAACATTGGCCAAAATAGGTATCGATTCTTAGGTCACGACCCTCAACATCGCATCCACACGTAAAATAAGAGATAAAAACACTTTTTAGAAAATCCCCAACCCATAAAAGTATAGAATTGGCCCCAAATAACCGCAAATGACCTACCTGGTTTGGCTTAAATCGAAATTGAACATATATCGAAATAGGTATCGATTCGCAGGTCACAACCCTCAACATCGCATCCACACATCCAATAAGAGATAAGGACACTTTTTAGAGAATCCCAAATCCAAAAAAGTACAGAAATGTCCCCCAAACAACCCAAATGACCCACCCCGTCTGGTTTAACCAAAAATAAACATATGTCAAAATAGGTATCGATTCGCAGGTCACAACCCTCAACATCGCATCCACACGTCCAATAAGAGATAAGGACACTTTTTAGAGAATCCCAAACCCAAAAAAGTACAGAAATGTCCCCAAATAACCCCAAATGACCCACGACGTCTGGTTTAACAAAAAATAAACATATGTCGAAATAGGTATCGATTTGAAGGTCACGACCCTCAACATCGCATCCACTCGTCTAATAAGAGATAAGGAAACTTTTTAGAAAATCCCAAACCCAAAAAAGTATAAAAATGCCCCAAATAACCCCAAACGACCCACCCGGTCTAGTTTAAACCAAAAATTGACATATGCCGAAATAGGTATCGGTTCGAAGGTCACGACCCTTAACATCACATCCACACGACTAATAAGAGATAAGGACACTTTTTTTGAAAATACCAAACCCAAAAAAATATAAAAATGCCCCAAAATAATCCCAAACAACCCACCCGGCCTGGTCTAAACTGAAAATGAACAAATGTCAAACTTGGCATCGATTCAAAGGTCACAACCCACAACATCACATGCACACGTCTAATAAGAGAAAAGGACACTTTTTAGAAAATCCCAAGCCCAAAAAAAGAACAAAAATGCCCCCAAATAACCACAAAATACCCATCCGGTCTGGTTTAAACCAAAAATGAACATATGTCGAAATAGGTATCGATTCGAAGGTCATGACCCTCCACATCGCATCCACATGTCTAATAAGAAATAAGGACACTTTTTAGAGAATCCAAAACCCAAAAAAGTATAGAAAGGCCCCCAAATAACCCCAAACGACCCATCCGGTCTGGTTTAAACAAAAAATGAACATATGTCGAAATAGGTATCGATTCGAAGGTCACGACCCTCAACATCGCATCCACACGTCTGATAAGGTATAAGGACACTTTTTAGACAATCCCAAGCCCAAAAAAGTACGGAACTGCCCTAAATTACCCCAAACGACACACCAGATCCAGTTTAAACCGAAAATGAACATAAGCCGAAATAGGTATTGATTCGAAGGTCACGACCCTCAACATCGTTTCCACACGTCTAATAAGATATAAGGACACTTTTTAGAAAATACCAAACCCAAAAAAGTATAGAAATACCCCCCAATTAACCCCAAACGACCCACCAGGTTCGGTTTAAACCGAAAATGAACATATGTCGAAATAGGTTTCGATTCGAATGTCACGACCCTCAACATCGCCTCCACACGTCTAATAATAGATAAGGAAACTTTTTAGAAAACCCCAAACCCAAAAAAGTATAGAAATGTCCCCAAGTAACCCAAAACAACCCACCCAGTCGGTTTTAAATCGAAAATGAACAAATGTCGAAATAGGTATCGATTCGAAGGTTGCGACCCTCAACATCGCATCCACACATCTAATAAGAGATGAGGACACTTTTTAGAAATTCCCAAGCCCAAAAAAGTACAGAAATGCCCTAAATTACCCCAAACAACCCACCCGGTCTGGTTTAAACAAAAAATGAACATTAGTCGGAATAGGTATTTATTCGAAGGTCACGACCCTCAACATCGTATCCAAACGTCTAATAATAGATAAGGACACATTTTAGAAAATACCAAACCCAAAAAAGTACAGAAATGCCCCCAAATTACCCCAAATGACCCACCCGGTCTAGTTTTAACCGAAAATGAACATATGTCAAATTAGGTATCGATTCGAAGGTCACGGCCTTCAACATCGCATCCACACGTCTAATTAGAGACAAGGACACCTTTTAGAAAATACCAAACCCAAAAAAGTACAAAAATGCCCCTAAATAATTCCAAAAGACCCACCTGGTCTAGTTTAAATTGAAAATGAATATATGTCAAAATAGGTATCGATTCGCAGGTCACAACCCTCAACATCGCATCCACACGTCTAATAAGAGATAAGGACACTTTTTAGAAAATCCTATACCTAAAAAAGTACAAAAATGCCCCCAAATAACCCCAAATGACCCGCCCGGTCTGGTTTAAACCGAAACTGAACATATGTCGAAATAGGTATCGATTCGAAGGTTATGACCCTCAACATCGTATCCACACATCTAATAAGAGATAAGCAAACTTTTTAGAAAATCCCAAACCCAAAAAAGTATAGAAATGCCCCCAAATAACCTAAACAACCAACCCGGTCGGGTTTAAACCGAAAATGAACATAAGCCGAAATAGGTATCCATTCGAAGGTCACGACCCTCAACATCGTATCCACACTTCTATTAAGATATAAGGACAATTTTAAGAAAATACCAAACCCAAAAAAGTATAGAAATACCCCCCAAATAACCCCAAACGACCCACCAGGTCCGGTTTAAACCGAAAATGAACATATGTCGAAATAGGTTTCGATTCGAAGGTCACGACCCTCAACATCGCATCCACACGTCTAATAAGAGATAAGGAAACTTTTTAGAAAACCCCAAACCCAAAAAAGTATATAAATGTCCCCAAGTAACCCTAAACAACCCACCCGGTCGGTTTTAAATCGAAAATGAACAAATGTCGAAATAGGTATCGATTCGAAGGTTACGACCCTCAACATCGCATCCACACGTCTAATAAGAGATGAGGACACTTTTTAGAAAATCCCAAGCCCAAAAAAGTACAGAAATGCCCTAAATTACCCCAAACAACCCACCCAGTCTGGTTTAAACAAAAAATGAACATAAGCCGGAATAGGTATTGATTCGAAGGTCACGACCCTCAACATCGTATCCAAACGTCTAATAATAGATAAGGACACTTTTTAGAAAATACCAAACCCAAAAAAGTACAGAAATGCCCCCAAATTACCCCAAACGACCCACCCGGTCTGGTTTAAACCGAAAATGAACATATGTCGAATTAGGTATCGATTCGAAGGCCACAACCTTCAACATCGCATCCACACGTCTAATTAGAGGCAAGGACACCTTTTAGAAAATACCAAACCCAAAAAAGTACAGAAATGCCCCTAAATAACCACAAACGACCCACCTGGTCTGGTTTAAATCGAAAATGAACCTATGTCGAAATAGGTATCGATTCGTAGGTCACAACCCTCAACATCGCATCCACACATCTAATAAGAGATAAGGACACTTTTTAGAAAATCCCAAACCCAAAAAAGTACAGAAATGCCCCCAAATAACTCCAAACAACCCACCCGATTTGGTTCAGACCGTAAAGGAACATATGTCGAAATAGGTATCGACTCGATGGTCACGACCCTCAACATCGCATCCACACGTCTAATAAGGGATAATGACACTTTTTAGAAAATACCAAACCAAAAAAAGTACAGAAATGCCCCCAAATTACCCCAAACGACCCACCCGATCTGGTTTAAATAAAATATGAACATATGTCGAATTAGGTATCGATTCGAAAGTCACGACCTTCAACATCGCATCCACACGTCTAATTAGTGACAATGACACCTTTTAGAAAATACCAAACCCAAAAAAGTACAGAAATACCCCCAAATAACCACAAACAACCCACCCGAACTGGTTTAAATCGAAAATGAATATATGCCGAAATAGGTATCGATTCGAAGGTCATGACCCTCAACATCGTATCCACACGTCTAATAATAGATAAGGTCACTTTTTAGATAATACCAAACCCAAAAAAGTACAGAAATTCTCCCAAATAACCCCAAACGACCCACCCGGTTTGGTTTAAATCGAAAATTAACATATGTCGAATAAGTATCGATTCGAAGGTCACGATCCTGAACATCGCATCCACACTACTAATAAGAGATAAGGACACTTTTTAGAAAATCCCAAGCCCAAAAAAGTATACAAATGCCCCCAAATATCCCCAAACGACCGACCCGATCAGGTTTAAACCTAAAGGGAACATATGTCGAAATAGATATCGATTCGAAGGTCACGACCCTCAACATCGCATCCACACGTCTAATAACAGATAAGGACAATTTTTAGAAAATTCCAAGCCCAAAAAGTTACAGAAAAGCCGCCAAATAACCCCAAACGACCCACCCAGCCTAGCTTAAACCGAAAATGAACATTGGCCAAAATAGGTATCGATTCTTAGGTCACGACCCTCAACATCGCATCCACACGTATAATAAGAGATAAAAACACTTTTTAGAAAATCCCCAACCCATAAAAGTATAGAATTGCCCCCAAATAACCCCAAATGACCTACCTGGTCTGGCTTAAATCGAAATTGAACATATATCGAAATAGGTATCGATTCGCAGGTCACAACCCTCAACATCGCATTCACACGTCCAATAAGAGATAAGGACACTTTTTAGAGAATCCCAAATCCAAAAAAGTACAGAAATGTCCTCAAATAACCCCAAATGACCCACCCCGTCTGGTTTAACCAAAAATAAACATATGTCGAAATAGGTATCGATTTGAAGGTCACGACCCTCAACATCGCATCCACTCGTCTAATAAGAGATAAGGAAACTTTTTAGAAAATCCCAAACCCAAAAAAGTATAAAAATGCCCCAAATAACCCCAAACGACCCACCTGGTCTGGTTTAAACAAAAAATTGACATATGCCGAAATAGGTATCGGTTCGAAGGTCACGACCCTTAACATCACATCCACACGACTAATAAGAGATAAGGACACTTTTTTTGAAAATACCAAACCCAAAAAAATACAAAAATGCCCAAAAATCATCCCAAACAACCCACCCAGTCTGGTCTAAACCGAAAATGAACAAATGTTAAACTTGGCATCGATTCAAAGGTCACAACCCTCAACATCACATGCACACGTCTAATAAGAGAAAAGGACACTTTTAGAAAATCCCAAGCCCAAAAAAGAACAAAAATGCCCCCAAATAACCACAAACAACCCACCCGGTCTGGTTTAAACCGAAAATGAACATATGTCGAAATAGGTATCGATTCGAAGGTCATGACCCTCCACATCGCATCCACATGTCTAATAAGAAATAAGGACACTTTTTAGAGAATCCAAAACCCAAAAAAGTATAGAAAGGCCCCCAAATAACCCCAAACAACCCATCCGGTCTGGTTTAAACAAAAAATGAACATATGTCGAAATAGGCATCGATTCGAAGGTCACGACCCTCAACATCGCATCCACACGTCTAATAAGGTATAAGGACACTTTTTAGACAATCCCAAGCCCAAAAAAGTACAGAACTGCCCTAAATTACCCCAAACGACACACCAGATCCAGTTTAAACCGAAAATGAACATAAGCCGAAATAGGTATTGATTCGAAGGTCACGACCCTCAACATCGTATCCACACGTCTAATAAGATATAAGGACACTTTTTAGAAAATACCAAACCCAAAAAAGTATAGAAATACCCCCCAAATAACCCCAAACGACCCACCAGGTCCGGTTTAAACCGAAAATGAACATATGTCGAAATAGGTTTCGATTCGAAGGTCACGACCCTCAACATTGCATCCACACGGCTAATAAGAGATAAGGAAACATTTTAGAAAACCCCAAACCCAAAAAACTATTTAAATGTCCCTAAGTAAACCCTAAACAACCCACCCGAAAGGTTTTAAATCGAAAATGAACAAATGTCAAAATAGGTATTGATTCGAAGGTTGTAACCCTCAACATCGCATCCACACGTCTAATAAAAGATGAGGACACTTTTAGAAAATCCCAAGTCCAAAAAGTACAGAAATGCCTAAATTACCCCAAACAACACAGTCGGTTTAAACAAAAAATGAACATAAGCAGAATAGGTGATTTGAAGGTCACGACCCTCAACATCGTATCCAAACGTCTAATTAGAGACAAGGACACCTTTTAGAAAATACCAAACCCCAAAAAGTAAAAAAATGCCCCTAAATAATCCCAAAAGACCCACCTGGTCTAGTTTAAATCGAGAATGAATATATGTAGAAATAGGTATCGATTCGCTAGTCACAATCCTCAACATAGCATCCACACGTCTAATAAGAGATAAGGACACTTTTTAGAAAATCCTATACCCAAAAAAGTACAAAAATGCCCCCAAATGCACAGCCCGGTCTGGTTTAAACCGAAACTGAACATATGTCGAAATAGGTATCGATTCGAAGGTTACGACCCTCAACATCGTACCCACACATCTAATAAGAGATAAGGAAACTTTTTAGAAAATCCCAAACCCAAAAAAGTATAGAAATGCCCCCAAATAACCCTAAACAACCCACCCGGTCGGGTTTAAACCGAAAATGAACATAAGCCAAAATAGGTATCCATTCGAAGGTCACGACCCTCAACATCGTATCCACACGTCTATTAAGATATAATGACAATTTTAAGAAAATACCAAACCCAAAAAAGTATAGAAATACCCCCCAAATAAACCCTAACGACCCACCAGGTCCGGTTTAAACCGAAAATGAACATATGTCGAAATAAGTTTCTATTCGAAGGTCACGACCCTCAACATCGCATCCACACGTCTAATAAGAGATAAGGAAACTTTTTAGAAAACCCCAAACCCAAAAAAGTATATAAATGTCCCCAAGTAACCCTAAACAACCCACCCGGTCGGTTTTAAATCGAAAATGAACAAATTTTGAAATAGGTATCGATTCGAAGGTTACGACCCTCAACATCGCATCCACACGTCTAATAAGAGATGAGGACACTTTTTAGAAAATCCCAAGCCCAAAAAAGTACAGAAATGCCCTAAATTACCCCAAACAACCCACCCAGTCTGGTTTAAACAAAAAATGAACATAAGCCGGAATAGGTATTGATTCGAAGGTCACGACCCTCAACATCGTATCCAAACGTCTAATAATAGATAAGGACACTTTTTAGAAAATACCAAACCCAAAAAAGTATAGAAATGCCCCCAAATTACCCTAAACGACCCACCCGGTCTGGTTTAAATCGAAAATGAACATATGTCGAATTAGGTATCGATTCGAAGGCCACAACCTTCAACATCGCATCCACACGTCTAATTAGAGGCAAGGACACCTTTTAGAAAATACCAAACCCAAAAAAGTACAAAAATGGCCCCAAATAACCACAAACAACCCACCCGAACAGGTATAAATCGAAAATGAATATATGCCAAAATAGGTATCGATTCGAAGGTCACGACCCCCAACATCGTATCCACACGTCTAATAATAGATAATGTCAATTTTTAGATAATACCAAACCCAAAGAAGTACAGAAATTCTCCCAAATAACCCCAATCGACCCACCAGATCTGGTTTAAATCGAAAATGGACATATGTCGGAATAGGTATCGATTCGAAGGTCACGATCCTGAACATCGCATCCACACTACTAATAAGAGATAAGGACACTTTTTAGAAAATCCCAAGCCCAAAAAAGTACAGAAATGCCCCAAAATAACTCCAAACAACCAACCCGATTTGCTTCAGACCGTAAAGGAACATATGTCGAAATAGGTATCGACTCGAAGGTCACGACCCTCAACATCGCATCCACACGTCTAATAAGAGATAAGGACACTTTTTAGAAAATACCAAACCAAAAAAAGTACAGAAATGCCCCCAAATTACCCCAAACGACCCACCCGGTCTGGTTTAAATAAAAAACCAAACGACCCACCCGGTCTGGTTTAAATAAAATATGAACATATGTCGAATTAGGTATCGATTCGAAAGTCACGACCTTCAACATCGCATCCACACGTCTAATTAGTGACAAGGACACCTTTTAGAAAATACTAAACCCAAAAAAGTACAGAAATGCCCCCAAATAACCACAAACAACCCACCCGAACTGGTATAAATCGAAAATGAATATATGCCGAAATAGGTATCGATTCGAAGGTCACGACCCTCAACATCGTATCCACACGTCTAATAATAGATAAGGTCACTTTTTAGATAATACCAAACCCAAAAAAGTACAAAAATTCTCCCAAATAACCCCAAACGACCCACCCGATCTGGTTTAAATCGAAAATGAACATATGTCGGAATAGGTATCGATTCGAAGGTCACGATCCTGAACATCGCATCCACACTACTAATAAGAGATAAGGATACTTTTTAGAAAATCCCAAGCCCAAAAAAGTACACAAATGCCCCCAAATATCCCCAAACGACTGACCCGATCAGGTTTAAACCTAAAGGGAACATATGTCGAAATAGATATCGATTCGAAGGTCACGACCCTCAACATCGCATCCACACGTCTAATAACAGATAAGGACAATTTTTAGAAAATTCCAAGCCCAAAAAGTTACAAAAATGCCGTCAAATAACCCCAAACGACCCACCCAGCCTGGCTTAAACCGAAAATGAACATTGGCAAAAATAGGTATCGATTCTTAGGTCACGACCCTCAACATCGCATCCACACGTCTAATAAGAGATAAAGACACTCTTTAGCAAATCCCAAACCCATAAAAGTATAAAATTGCCCCCAAATAACCCCGCATGACCTACCTGGTCTGGTTTAAATCGAAATTGAACATATATCGAAATAGGTATCGATTCGCAGGTCACAACCCTCAACATCGCATCCACACGTCCAATAAGAGATAAGGACACTTTTTAGAGAATCCCAAACCCAAAAAAGTACAGAAATGTCCCCAAATAACCCCAAATGACCCACCCCGTCTGGTTTAACAAAAAATAAACATATGTCGAAATAGGTATCGATTCGAAGGTCACGACCCTCAACATCGCATCCACTCGTGTAATAAGAGATAAGGAAACTTTTTAGAAAATCCCAAACCCAAAAAAGTATAAAAATGCCCCAAATAACCCCAAACGACCCACCCGGTCTGGTTTAAACCAAAAATTGACATATGCCGAAATAGGTATCGGTTCGAAGGTCACGACCCTTAACATCACATCCACACGACTAATAAGAGATAAGGACACTTTTTTGAAAATACCAAACCCAAAAAAGTACAAAAATGCCCCAAAATAATCCCAAACAACCCACCCGGTCTAGTCTAAACCGAAAATGAACAAATGTCAAACTTGGTATCGATTCAAAGGTCACAACCCTCAACATCGCATGCACACGTCTAATAAGAGAAAAGGACACTTTTTAGAAAATCCCAAGCCCAAAAAAGTACAAAAATGCCCCCAAATAACCACAAACAACCCACCCGGTCTGGTTTAAATAAAAAATGAACATATGTCAAAATAGGTATCGATTCGAAGGTCATGACTCTCCACATCGCATCCACATGTCTAATAAGAAATAAGAACACTTTTTATAGAATCCAAAACCGAAAAACGTATAGAAAGGCCCCCAAATAATCCCAAACGACCCATCCGGTCTGGTTTAAACAAAAAATGAACATATGTCGAAATAGGTATCGATTCGAAGGTCACGACCCTCAACATCGCATCCACACGTCTAATAAGGGATAAGGACACTTTTTAGACAATCCCAAGCCCAAAAAAGTACAGAACTGCCCTAAATTACCCCAAACGAAACACCAGATCCGGTTTAAACCAAAAATGAACATAAGCCGAAATAGGTATTGATTCGAAGGTCACGACCCTCAACATCGTATCCACACGTCTAATAAGATATAAGGACACTTTTTTAGAAAATACCAAACCCAAAAAAGTATAGAAATACCCCCCAAATAACCCCAAACGACCCACCAGGTCCGGTTTAAACCGAAAATGAACATATGTAGAAATAGGTTTCGATTCGAAGGTCACGACCCTCAACATCGCATCCACACGTCTAATAAGAGATAAGGAAACTTTTTAGAAAACCCCAAACCCAAAAAAGTATATAAATGTCCCCAAGTAACCCTAAACAACCCACCCGGAAGGTTTTAAATCAAAAATGAACAAATGTCGAAATAGGTATTGATTCGAAGGTTGCGACCCTCAACATCGCATCCACACGTCTAATAAAAGACGAGGACACTTTTTAGAAAATCCCAAGTCCAAAAAAGTACATAAATGCCCTAAATTACCCCAAACAACCCACCCGGTTTGGTTTAAACAAAAAATGAAAATAAGGCAGAATAGGTATTGATTCGAAGGTCACGACCCTCAACATCGTATCAAACGTCTAATAATAGATAAGGATACTTTTAGAAAATACCAAACCCAAAAAGTACAGAAATGCCCCCAAATTACCCCAAATGACCCACCAGTCTGGTTTAAACCGAAAATGAACATATGTCGAATTAGGTATTGATTCGAAGGTCACGACCTTCAACATCGCATCCACACGTCTAATTAGAGACAAGGACACCTTTTAGAAAATACCAAACCCAAAAAAGTGCAGAAATGCCCCTAAATAACCCCAAATGACCCACCTGGTCTAGTTTAAATCGAAAATGAACCTATGTTGAAATAGGTATCGATTCGCAGGTCACAACCCTCAACATCGCATCCACACGTCTAATAAGTGATAAGGACACTTTTTAGAAAATCTCAAATCCAAAAAAGTACAGAAATGCCCCCAAATAACTCCAAACGACCCACCCGATTTGGTTCAGACCGTAAATGAACATATGTTGAAATAGGTATCGACTCGAAGGTCACGACCCTTGACATCGCATCCACAAGTCTAATAAGAGATAAGGACACTTTTTAGAAAATACCAAACCAAAAAAAGTACAGAAATGCCCCAAAATTACCCCAAACGACCCACCCGGTCTGGTTTAAATAAAAAACCAAATGACCCACCCGGTTTGGTTTAAATAAAAAACCAAACGACCCACCCGGTCTGGTTTAAATAAAAAACCAAACGACCCACCCGGTCTGGTTTAAATAATAATCCAAACGACCCACCCGGTCTGGTTTAAATAAAATATGAACATATGTCGAATTAGGTATCGATTCGAAGGTCACGACCTTCAACATCGCATCCACACGTCTAATTAGTGACAAGGACACCTTTTAGAAAATACCAAACCCAAAAAAGTATAGAAATGCCCCCAAATAACCACAAACAACCCACCTGGGCTGGTTTAAACCGAAAATGAATATATGCCGAAATAGGTATCGATTCGAAGGTCACGACCCTTAACATCGTATCCACACGTCTAATAATAGATAAGGTCACTTTTTAGGTAATACCAAACCCAAAAAAGTACAGAAATTCTCCCAAATAACCCCAAACGACCCACCCGGTCTGGTTTAAACCGAAAATGAACATATGTCGAAATAGGTATCGATTCGAAGGTCACGATCCTGAACATCGCATCCACACTACTAATAAGAGATAAGGACACTTTTTAGAAAATCCCAAGCCCAAAAAAGTATAGAAATGCCCCCAAATATCCCCAAACGACCGACCCTATCAGGTTTAAACCTAAAGGGAACATATGTCAAAATAGATATCGATTCGAAGGTCACGACCCTCAACATCGCATCCACACGTCTAATAACAGATAAGGACACTTTTTAGAACATTCCAAGCCCAAAAAAGTACAGAAATGCCGTCAAATAACCCCAAACGACCCACCCAGCCTGGCTTAAACCGAAAATGAACATTGGCCAAAATAGGTATCGATTCTTAGGTCACGACCCTCAACATCGCATCCACACGTCTAATAAGAGATAAAGACACTTTTTAGAAAATCCCAAACCCATAAAAGTATAGAATTACCCCTAAATAACCCCAAATGACCTACCTGGTCTGGTTTAAACCGAAATTGAATATATGTCGAAATAGGTATCGATTCGCAGGTCACAACCCTCAACATCGCATCCACACGTCCAATAAGAGAAAAGGACACTTTTTAGAGAATCCCAAACCCAAAAAAGTACAGAAATGTCCCCAAATAACCCCAAATGACCCACCCCGTCTGGTTTAACCCAAAATAAACATATGTCGAAATACGTATCGATTCGAAGGTCACGACCCTCAACATCGCATCCACTCGTCTAATAAGAGATAAGGAAACTTTTTAGAAAATCCCAAACCCAAAAAAGTATAAAAATGCCCCAAATAACCCCAAACGACCCACCCGGTCTGGTTTAAACCAAAAATTGACATATGCCGAAATAGGTATCGATTCGAAGGTCACGACCCTTAACATCACATCCACACGACTAATATGAGATAAGGACACTTTTTTGAAAATACCAAACCCAAAAAAGTACAAAAATGCCCCAAAATAATCCCAAACAACCCACCCGGTCTGGTCTAAACCGAAAACTAACAAATGTCAAACTTGGTATCGATTCAAAGGTCACAACCCTCAACATCGCATGCACACGTCTAATAAGAGAAAAGGACACTTTTTAGAAAATCCCAAGCCAAAAAAGTAAAAAAATGCCCCCAAATAACCACAAACAGCCCACCCGGGTCTGGTTTAAACCGAAAATGAACATATGTCGAAATAGGTATCGATTCGAAGGTCATGACCCTCAACATCGCATCCACATGTCTAATCAGAAATAAGGACACATTTTAGAGCATCCAAAACCCAAAAAAGTACAGAAATGCCCCCAAATAACCCCAAACGACCCACCCGGTCTGGTTTAAACAAAAAATGAACATATGTCGAAATAGGTATCGATTCAAAGGTCACGACCCACTACATCACTTCCACACGTCTAATAAGAGATAAGGAAACTTTTTAGAAAATCCCAAACCCAAAAAGTACTGAAATGCCCCCAAATAACCCCAAACGACCCACCTAGTCTGGTTTAAACCGAAAACGAACGTATGCCAAAATAGGCATCGAATCGAAGGTCACGACTCTTAACATCGCATCCACACGTCTAATATGGGATCAGGACACTTTTTAGAAAATCCCAAACCCAAAAAAGTACAGAAATGCACCCAAAGAACCCCAAACGACCCAACCGGTTTGGTTTAATTCAAAAATGGGCATATGCCGAGGTTGGGTGATCGGATTCGATATGATGTTGGTTCCACCAGGCTTGCCTTGGTTTCTGATCTTATTAGGAATGGCCAATGGCTTTCCCCCCCTCAGGGCTCTTTTGATCTGATTACTGTTTTTAGAGACCTCCCTAGTATTCCCATTGTTAATGGAAGGGCAGATTTTGTTGTTTGGAAAGGTACGGCTAATGGCATTTTTTCTACAAAGTCGGCTTGGGAGAAAGTGAGGAGTAGCTCTATAATGGTAGCTTGGCACAAGCTTGTTTGGTTTCCTGGTTTTTTGCCTAGGCATTCCTGTACTGCTTGGAGATGCCCGATGTCAGGGCTCCCCACAAAAGACCAGCTTCAAAGAAGGAATATAAATATTGGGCAGAATTGTATTCTTTGTTGGGGAAATTCAGAATGCCATAGCCATTTATTCTTTGAGTGTCCTTTTTCCAGAAACATTTGGGATAGAGTTGGTTCTATGCTTTTCCTTGGTGGTAAAGGCCCGGCTAGCCTCCTCGATGTGGTTAACTGGCTTGTTCAGGTTGTGTGTGTTAATGTTAATTTGGATGTTATCCCTAAGATGGATTTTTGTGCGACAATCTATCATGTTTGGTGGGAGAGAAATCAGCGTCTCTTCAGTAATCAAGCAAGGTCTTATGATGCTATTATCCAAGCCATTAAGTTTGATGTTGTGACTAAGGGCTCTTAAAGCCTTATTTCGGTTGCCTATTCACCTAGGAATCAATTCTTGGTCGATATGTGGGGTTTACAGGTGAGATGGGCTGCTGTTATTCCCAAAGCTTGTGTCGGCCCATACCTCCGGCAGATTTGTTTACTTTGCATTGCGATGGTTCCTTGAGGGGAGATAGAGCTGCTTACGGGGCCTTATTCGCAATACCTTGGGTGACCCGGTTCTGGCTTATGTCGGCAAAGGTGTGGAGGCTTCGGTTCTTCATATGGAGTTACTAGCCATTTACAGGGGGGTTACTCTATGCTTAGAGAGAGAGCTTCGCCATATGTCCATCAGATCTGATTCGAAGGTGGCTATCGAGATTCTTACAGGTGTTTCCAGCTGCCCTTGGAGTGTATATACCTTGAAGTTCCAGATTTTGTCTAGCCTAAACCAGTTGGCTCGTTATGAGATAAGGCATGTTTGGAGGGAGTTAAATTAGCCGGCGGATTTTATTGCTTCTATTGATCTTAGTGATGGGGAGACTATTTTATATCCTTCGGGTTTTGTTGAGGATCTTAACCGGTTGATTTATGATGATGTCTCCGGTAAGGTCCAGTTTAGACCTCCTTGATTGGGTTGGGTGTCTTTCTCATGTATTACCGAGGGGCATGTCCTCGGGGGGTGTGGGGCCCTTCCTCCCTCTTAGAGTTGTCTAAGGGTTGGAAGTAGGCTGCCTTCTTTTGTTTTCTTTCTTTTTCTTTTATACACATACATCTTACTTATCGAAAAAAAAGGTATCGATTTGAAGGTCACGACCCTCAACATCGCATCCACACGTCTAATAAGAGATAAGGACATTTTGTAGAAAATCTCAAGCCCGTAAAAGTACAGAAATGCACCCAAATAACTCCAAACGACCCACTCAGTCTGGTTTAAACCGAAAATGCACATATGTCAAAATAGGTATTGATTCGAAAGTCATGACACTCAACATCGCATCCACACGTTTAATAAGAGATAAGGACACCTTTTAGAGAATCCGAGACAAAAAAATGCCCCCAAATAACCCCAAACAACCCACCCGGTCTGGTTTAAATCAAAATTGAACATATGCCAAAATAGGTATCAATTCGTTGGTCACGACCCTCAACATCGCATCCACACGTCTAATAAGAGATAAGGAAACTTTTTAGAAAATACCAAACTCAAAAAAGCACAAAAATGCCCCGAAATAACCCCAAACGACCCACCCGGTCTGGTTTAAACCGAAAATGAACATATGTCGAAATAGGTATCGATTCGAAGGTCACGACCATCAACATCGCATCCACACGTCTAATATGAGATAAAGACACTTTTTGAAAAATCCCAAGCCCATAAAAGTACCGAAATGGCCCCAAATAACCCCAAATGACCCACCCGATTTGGTTTAAACCGAAAATGAACATATGCCGAAATAGGTATCGATTCGTAGGTCACGACCCTCAACATCGCATCCACACATCTAATAAGTGATAAGGACACTTTTTAGAAAATACAAAACCCAAAAAAGTACAGAAATGCCCCAAAATAACCCCAAACGACCCACCCGATCTGGTTTAAACTGAAAATGAACATATGTTGAAATAGGTATCGATTCGAAGGTCAGGACCCACAACATCGCATCCACACGTCTAATAAGCGATAAGGATACTTTTTAGAAAATCACAAACTCAAAAAAGTACAGAAATGCCCCTTAATAACCCGAAATGACCCACCTGGTCAAGTTTAAACCGAAAATGAACATAAGTCGAAATAGGTATCGATTCGCAGGTCACAACCCTCAACATCGCATCCACACGTCTAATAAGAGATAAGGACACTTTTTAGAGAATCTCAAACTTAAAAAAGAACAGAAATGCCCCCAAATAACCCAAACGACCCTCCTGGTCGGGTTTAAACCGAAAATTAACATATGTCGAAATAGGTATCGATTCGAAGGTCACGACCCTCAACATCGCATCCACACGTCTAATAACAGTTAGGACACATTTTAGAAAATACCAAACACAAAAAAGTACAGAAATGCCCCGAAATAACCCCAAACGACCAACCTAGTCTAGTTTAAACCGAAAATGAACATATGTCGAAATAGGTATCGATTCGAAGGTCACGACCTCAACATCGCATCCACTCGTCTAATAAGAGATAAGCACACATTTTAGAGAATCTCAAACCCAAAAAAGAACAGAAATGCCCAGAAATAACCGCAAACGGCCCATCCGGTCTGGTTTAAACCGAAAATTAACATATGTCAAAATATGTATCGATTCGAAAGTCACGACCCTCAACATCGCATCCACACGTCTAATAACCGATAAGGATACTTTTTAGAAAATCACAAACCCAAAAAAGTACAGAAATGCCCCTTAATAACCCGAAACGACCCACCTGGTCAAGTTTAAACCGAAAATGAACATAAGTCGAAATAGGTATCGATTCGCAGGTCACAACCCTCAACATCGCATCCACACGTCTAATAAGAGATAAGGACACTTTTTAGAGAATGTCAAACTTAAAAAAGAACAGAAATGCCCCCAAATAACCCAAACGACCCTCCTGGTCGGGTTTAAACCAAAAATTAACATATGTCAAAATAGGTATCGATTCGAAGGTCACGACCCTCAACATCGCATCCACACATCTAATAACAGAGTAGGACACATTTTAGAAAATACCAAACACAAAAAAGTACAGAAATGCCCTGAAATAACCCCAAACGACCAACCTAGTCTAGTTTAAACCGAAAATGAACATATGTCGAAATAGGTATCGATTCGAAGGACACGACCGCAACATCGCATCCGCTCTTCTAATAAAAGATACGCAAACATTTTAGAGAACCTCAAACCCAAAAAAGAATAGAAATGCCCAGAAATAACCGCAAACAACCCATCCGGTCTGGTTTACACCGAAAATTAACATATGTCGAAATATGTATCGATTCGAAAGTCACGACCCTCAACATCGCATCCACATGCCTAATAAGAGATAAGGACACTTTTTGAAAATACCAAACCAAAAAAAGTATAGAAATGGCCCGAAATAACCCCAAACGACAAACCAAGTGTAGTTTAAACTGAAAATGAACATATGTCGAAATAGGCATCGATTCGAAGGTCACGACCTCAACATCGCATCCACACGTCTAATAAGAGATAAGGACACTTTTGGAAATATCCCCAGCCCATAAAAGTATAGAAATGCCCCCAAGTAACCCCAAACGACCCACCCGGTCTGGTTTAAACCGAAAATGAACATATGTCAAAATAGGTATCGATTCGAAGGTCACGAACTCAACATCGCTTCCACTCGTATAATAAGAGATAAGGACACTTTTTAGAGAATCCCAAACCCAAAAAAGTACTGAAATGCCCCCGAATTACCCCAAACGACCCACCCGGTCTAGTTTAAACCGAAACTGAACATATGTCGAAGTAGGTATCGATTCGAAGCTCACGACCCCCCACATCGTATCCACACGTCTAATAAGAGATAAGGACACTTTTTAGAAAATCTCAAGCCCATAAAAGTACAAAAATGTACCCAAATAACTCCAAACGACCCACCCGGTTTGGTTTAAACCGAAAATGCACATATGTCGATATAGGTATCGATTCGAAGATCACGACACTCAACATCGCATCCACACGTCGAATAAGAGATAAGGATAATTTAAAAAAAATACCAAATCCAAAAAAGTGCATAAATCTCCCAAAATAACCCCAAACGACCCAACCAGTCGGGTTTAAACCGAAAATGAACATATGTTGAAATAGATATCGATTCGAAGGTCAAAACACTCAACATCGCATCTACATTTCTAATAAGCGATAAGGACACCTTTTTTTTTTTTTTTTATAAGTAAGATTTGTATTACTAAGAAAAGAAAAATGTACAAAGAAAGGCATCCTTTAAGAACCCAAAAACGGGGAAAAGGACCCTAAGCAAGATAGGACAGGCCCTATCAAACAGCAGGGAGAAAGAAAACCCCTAAGGCTACATCCTATAATAGGTTACTAGCTCAGTATCTTTCTTTATGAGAATGGTCAGCTCCAGAGGGAAAGACTCAGGCTCCCAATAGGTTCCAGAGGGGTCAGTAGGGAGGGAAGCCATGAAATTTGCGGGCTGGTTCTGTTCTCTCCAAACATGAACTAATTCTTTAGACCTCGCAGCCCTAAACTTAGAGAGGATCTTACTTTTCAAAATAAGGATTTGCCAGGGCCGGTGATCTGCCCATTCAAAATGTCGACGCCAGCTTTGAATCCGACCTAACGTAAACATCATACAAGCCCTTCTCGATACAAAGGGAAATTCCTTTGTAAATAGCCTTAAACTCCATGGACAAGACCGAAAGATCTTCCCTTGACCAGCATAGGCAGCTATGGGGTCCCCACATCCATCACGAATGAGGCCCCCAAAGCTTGCTTTGTCATCTGCAAGAGACCCATCACAATGGAGAGCAACCATATTCGGATTAGGGGCAAACCAAGGGCAGGCCTTTGGAATTCGAGCAGCCCAATGAACTTGAAGACCCCATTTGGCAGCAATATGAAGGTTGGCAGTAGTAGTGTCACCCACCAAAGAAATGGAAGATAATCTGCCAATAACATCCCCCTTTATAGCCCCTATGATCTGGTCCTTAGGTCTGATTTTGTTCTGAAAATTCTGAAATTTCTCTCCGACTGGATATGCTTGATTGTGGCACAGAATGCAAGCTTGGTGACCAGCCCCAACTTCCTGCTCTACTGCGGCATATCTAACCGAGATGGCTGCATCAATGACATTGCTTGGCATGGTTCCATCATGAAAGCAAAGCTCATAAATAATTTTCCAAATGTCGAGAGAGAAGGGGCACCCAAAGAAAAGATGATTTTTGCTTTCGCCCAGCCCAACAAAACTCACAATGATGAGGAGCCAGAATATGTCTATGAATGAGGTTGTCCCTTGTAGGGAGGGCATCCGAAAGGCATCTCCAAGCTATAAAGCAATGGGAATTAATCCCCCTTTCAAACCAAACAGCTTCACTCCAATCTGTATGGGCAGTTCTTGTGCGGACAGCATTCCAAGCGATTTGGAAGTGAAATTACCCAAGAGTTGCCAATCCAAACTGTCAAATCCGGAACCTCATCGTGAATTTTTCAATGGTTGGAAGGGCCCTCCATTTATCAATGAGGTCAAAAGATGTAGAGGGGCCAGGGTACCAATCTCCATCACGCACAATCTCCTTGACACACGCATGTCGGGCAAGCAAGAGAGTAGGAGCTCGGTCGTAGCATATCCTCGCTACCAAATCTATTCATGAGAACTCCAAACGGGTGCCAATTATCAAGCCAAAGCTTTGTAGCAGCCCCATCCCCAATGATAGTTTTGATAAGGGGAAGGGCTTTGTCCCTATACTTCAAAACTTTACGCGACATCCAGGAGCGCTTGTTGAGACCCTTGATCGCCCAAAGAGACTCTTGCTTTAGGTATCTTTGCTTGAACCCACTTAACCCAAAGCCGATCCTCGCTTGGAGGCAATCCACCAAATTTGCTTCATAATTCCAAGCAATGTTCATTTCTTTGATCGCTTGATTCCCAAACCTCCCTCTCGATTTTGGTTTACGAGACCGCATCCCAAGAAATAAAGTGGGTCTTCCGTTGAAGAGAGGGACCCGACCAAAGGAAGTTAGAGAACATAGACTCACTTGGTGATAACATTACCAGGAAGGCCGAAAATCCCTGCCCAGTAAATGTAACTTCCAGTGAAGGCCTCCATAGCAAGGGTGAACAGATAGGGGGACAATGGATCCCCTTGTCTAATCCCTCTCCCTCCATTGAAGAAACCAGCCGGGCTACCATTTATAAGGACAGGAGAACATAGGAGTGGTTACACAGGCCTTCACCCACCCTATGAACTTATCCGAGAATCCCATTCTTCCCATCACATCAAACAAAAATTTCCTACTTAGAGAGTCGTAGGCCTTGTGAAGATCCACCTTCAAAACTACAGTAGGGCTGGCGGCTTTTTGTTCGATACCTCGCACAATATCATGGCAAACAAGTATATTGTCAACAATAGACCTGCCCTTGATGAAAGCCGACGATTATGGCTGACCACACTCCCAATAACATGCTGGATCCTATTGGAGAGGATTTTAGTAATAATCTTGTATAGGAGATTGCATAAAGCAATTGGCCGAAACCCCGCAAAAGTGGAGACATCCCCGACTTCGGAACCAAAGTAATAAAGGTTGCATTAATAGAACGGGGCATGAAGGAGTTTGCAAAGAACCATTGGACAGCATGTGTTAGCTCCTCACCAATGACCTCCCACGAGTGCTTGTAAAGCCAGCCCCGAAACCATCGTGCCCCGGGGCTTTAGAGTCTTTCAAACTAAACACAACTCTTTTAACCTCGTCTCCATTTACCTCCTTTCCAAGCTCCATATTCCGAGATTCGAAACCACCCCAAAAGGGGAATCGAGGGGGCAAGAGCCCAAATCAGTGTAATCGACCCAACAGCCTTCTTGTAGAAAAGAACAGCCTCTTCTTTGATATCTTTAGGGTTAGTGAGTGTATTTCCAGCCTGATCCATGACCTCCAAGATATGGTTTCTGTTTTGCCTACTTTGCATGGACTTGTGGAAAAAACTGTTATTGCCATCTCCCAACTCAAGCCACCTAACCCTAGATTTCTCCTTAAGAAACCTTTCTTCCATTTGCGCGCAGCCCACAACTTGCCTTTAGCTTCCTTCTCCAATACAACAAGGGAATCATCAAGGGGATAAAGAGAAAGGTCATACTCGAATTCGGCCAAGATCATGTTCTGCATCCTTAACATTTTTTAAGACATCTCCGATACTCTCCTTATTCCAACATTTAAGCTCGATTTTACATTCTTTAACTTTGCAAGAAATCTCAAGAAGGGGTTTAAGTTGACATTTATAGCCTTCAACCAGCCCCTTTTGACCACTTCGTCATAGTCCTTGTGGTGAGTCCAAGCATCAAAAAACCTGAACGGCTTAGGCCCAGAGTTGAGATTGTCCAAAATATTGAGAGCAATCGGGCTATGGTCAGATAGTCCCGGGCATAGGAAGTTTGCTTCCGAGAAACGTAACTTGTCCAGCCAAGCACTATTAACAAGGACTCGATCTTTTTTAGATAATCCCAAACCCAAAAAAGTATAGAAATGCCCCCAAATAACCCCAAATGACCCACCCGGTTTGGTTTAAACCAAAAATGAACATATGCCGAAATAGGTATCGATTCGTAGGTCACGACCCTCAACATCGCATCCACACGTCTAATAAGAGATAAAGACACTTTTTGGAAAATCCCAAGCCCATTAAAGTATCGAAATGCCCCCAAATAACCCCAAACGACCCACCCGATTTGGTTTAAACCGAAAATGAACATATGCCAAAATAGGTATCGATTCGAAGTTCACGACCCTCAACATCGCATCCACACGTCTAATAAGTGATAAGGACACATTTTAGAAAATACCAAACCCAAAAAGTACAGAAATGCCCCAAAATAACCCCAAACGACCCACTCGGTCTGGTTTAAACCGAAAATGAAGATATGTCACAATAGGTATCGGATCAAAGGTCACGACCCTCAACATCACATCCACACGTCTAATAAGAGATAAGGACACTTTTTGGAACATCCCAAACCCATAAAAGTACAGAAATGCCCCCAAATATCCCCAAACGACCCACCCGGTCTGGTTTAAACCGAAAATGAACATATGTCAAAATAGGTATCGATTCGAAGGTCACGACCCTCAACATCGCATCCACATGTCTAATAAGAGATAAGGACACCTTTTAGAGAATCACTAACAAAAAAAAGTACAGAAATGCCCCCAAATAACCCCAAACGACCCACCCGGTCTGGTTTAAATAAAAAATGAACATATGCCGAAATAGGTATCAATTCGTAGGTCACAACCGTCAACATCGCATCCGCACGTCTTATAAGAGATAAGGACACTTTTGAGACAATACCAAACTCAAAAAAGCACATAAATGCCCCGAAATAACCCCAAACGACCCACCTGTTCTGGTTTAAATCGAAAATGAACATATGTCGAAATAGGTATCGATCCGAAGGTCACCACCCTCAACATCGCATCCACACGTCTAATAAGAGATAAAAAAAACTTTTTGGAAAATCCCAAGCCCATAAAATGACAGAAATGCCCCCAAATAACCCCTAAACGACCCACCCAGTTTTGTTTAAACAAAAAATGAACATATGCCAAAATAGGTATTGATTCGTAGGTCACGACCCTCAACCTCACATCCACACGTCTAATAAGTGATAAGGACACTTTTTAGAAAATACCAAACCCAAAAAAGTACAGAAATGCCCGAAAATAACCCCAAACGACCCACCCGGTTTGGTTGAAACCAAAAAATGAACATATGTCGAAATAGGTATCGATTTAAAGGTCACGACCCTCAACATCGCATCCACACGTCTAATAAGAGATAAGGGCACTTTTTGGAACATCCCAAGCCCATACAAGTACAGAAATGCCCCCAAAATAACCCCAAACGACCCACCCGGTCTGGTTATAACAAAAAATGAACATATGTCGAAATAGGTATCGATTCGAAGGTCACGACCCTCAACATCGCATCCACACGTCTAATAACAGATAAGGACACTTTTAGAAAATACCAAACTCAAAAAAGCATAGAAAAGCCCCGAAATAACCCCAAATGACCCACCCGTCTGGTTTAAACCGAAAATGAACATATGTCGAAATAGATATCGATTCGAAGGTCACAACCCTAAACATCGCATCCACACGTTTATTAAGAGATAAGGACACTTTTAGAAAATCCCAAAATCAAAAAAGTGCAGAAATGCCCCCAAATAACCACAAACGACCCACCCAGTCTGGTTTAAACCGAAAATGAACATATGTCGAGATAGGTATTGATTCGAAGGCCACGACCTCAACATCGTATCCACTCGTCTAATAAGAGATAAGGGCACTTTTCAGAAAATCGCAAACCCAAAAAAGAACAGAAATGCCCAGAAATAACCCCAAACGACCCACCCGGTATGGTTTAAACCGAAAATTAACATATGTCGAAATAGGTATCGATTCGAAGGTCACGACCCTCAACATCGTATCTACTCATCTAATAAGAGATAAGGATACTTTTTAGAAAATATCAAATCCAAAAAAGTATAGAAATGCCCCGAAATAACCCCGAACGACCAACCGAGTCTAGTTTAAACCGAAAATGAACATATGTCGAAATAGGTATCGATTTGAATGTCACGACCTCAACATCACATCCACTCGTCTAATAAGAGATAAGGACACTGTTTAGAGAATCTCAAACCAAAAAAAGAACAGAAATGCCTAGAAATAACCCCAAACGACCCACCCGGTCTAGTTTAAATAAAAAATTAACATATGTCGAAATAGGTATCGATTCGAAGGTCACGACCCTCAATATCGCATCTACACGTCTAATAAGAGATATGGACACTCTTTAGAACATTCCAAACCCAACAAATTACAAAAATACCCCGAAATAACCCCAAACGACCAACATAGTCTAGTTTAAACCGAAAATGAAAATATGTCAGAATAGGTATCGATCCAAAGGTCACGACCTCAACATCGCATCCACTTGTCTACTAAGAGATTAAGACACTTTTTTGAGAATATCAAACCCAAAAAAGAGTTGAAATCCTCGGAAATAACCCCAAACGACCCATCCGGTCTGGTTTAAACCGAAAATTAACATATGTCGAAATATGTATCGATTCGAAGGTCACGACCCTTAACATCGTATCCACATGTCTAATAAGCGATAAGTACACTTTTTAGAAAATACCAAACCAAAAAAAGTATAGAAATGCCCCGAAATAACCCCGAACGACCAACCTAGTCTAGTTTGAACCGAAAATGAACATATGTCGAAATAGGTATCGATTCGAAGGTCACGACCTCAACATCACATCCACTCGTCTAATAAGAGATAACGACACTTTTTAGAAAATCCCAAACCCAAAAAAGTATAGAAATGCCCCTAAATAACCCCAAACGACCCACCCGGTTTGGTTTAAACCGAAAATGAACATATGTCGAAATAGGTATCGATTCAAAGGTCACGACCCTTAACATCGCATCCACACATCTAATAAAAGATATGGACACTTTTTAGAAAATACCAAACTCAAAAAAGCACTAAAATGCCCCGAAATAACCCCAAACGATCCACCCATCTGGTTTAAGCCAAAAATTAACATATGTCGAAATAGGTATCGATTCGAAGGTCACAACCCTCAACATGACATAAGGAAACTTTCAAAAAATCCCAAACCCAAAAATGTACAGAAATGCCCCCAAATAACAACAAACGACCCACCCGGTCTTTTTTAATCCAAAAATGAACATATGTCGAAATAGGTATCGATTCGAAGGTCACGACCCGCAACATCCACACGTCTAAGAAGTGATAAGGACATTTTTAGAAAATAAGCCTAGAAAAGTACAATAATGCCCTCCAAATAACCCCAAATGAACATTTGCCAAAATAGGTATCGATTCGATGGTCATGGCCCTCAACATCGTATGGAGATAAGGACACTTTTTTGAAATCCCAAACCGAAAAAAGTACAGAAATGCCCCAAAATAACCCTAAACGACCCACTAGGTCTGGTTTAAACCGAAAATGCACATACGCCAAAATATGTATCGGTTCGAAAGTCACGATCCTCAACATCCCATCCAAATGTCTAATAAGGGATAAGGACACTTTTTAGAAACTACCAAACCCAAAAAAGTATAGAAATGCCCCGAAATAAACCCAAACGACCCACCCGGTTTGGTTTAAACCGAAAATGAACATAGGCCAAAATAGGTATCGATTCGTAGGTCACGACCCTCAACATCGTATCCACACGTCTAATAAGAGATAAGGACACTTTTTAGAAAATACCAAACTCAAAAAACCACAGAAATGCCCCAAAATAACCCCAAACGAACCACCCGGTCTGGTTTAAATCGAAAATGAACATATGTCAAAATAGGTATCGATTCGAAGGTCAAGACCCTCAACATCGCATGCATACGTCTAATAAGAGATAATGATACTTTTTAGAAAATAAGAAACCCCAAAAAGTATAGAAATGCCCCCAAATAACCCCAAACGACCCACCCGGTCTGGTTTAAACCGAAAATAAACTTATGTCAAAATAGGTATCGATTCGAAGGTCACGACCTCAACATCGCTTCCACTCGTCTAATATGAGATAAGGACACTTTTTAAAGAATCCCGAACCAATAAAAGTACAGAAATGCCCCCGAATAACCCCAAACAACCCACCCGGTCTTGCTTAAATCGAAAATGAACATATGTCGAAATAGGTATTGATTCGAAGGTCATGACCCTCAACATTGCATCCACACGTCTAATAAGTGATAATGACACTTTTTGGAAAATCTCAAGCCTATAAAAGTACAAAAATGCCCCGAAATAACCCCAAACAACCCACCAAGTCTGGTTTAAATTGAAAATGAACATATGTCGAAATAGGTATCGATTCGAAGCTCACAACCCTCAACATCGCATCCACAGGTCTAATAAGAGATAAGGACATATTTTGGAGAATACCAAACTAAAAAAAGCAAAGAAATGCCCCAAAATATCCCCAAATGGCCCACCCGTCTGGTTTAAACCGAAAATGAACATATGTCGAAATAGGTATCAATTCGAAGGTCACAACCCTTAACATCGCATCCACACGTTTAATAAGAGATAAGGACACTTTTTAGAAAATCCCAAACCCAAAAAATTACAGAAATGACCCCAAATAACCACAAACGACCCACCCGGTCTGGTTTAAACAAAAAATGAACATATGTTGAAATAGGTATCGATTCGAAGGTCACAACCCGCAACATCGCATCCACACGTCCAACAAGAGATAAGAACACTTTTTAGAAAATGCCCCCAAATAATTCCGAACGAGCCACCCGGTCTGGTACGAACCATTCTCATAAAGAAAGATAAGGAGCTAGTAACCTATTATAGGATGTAGCCTTAGGGGTTTTCTTTCTCCCTGCTGTTTGATAGGGCCTGTCCTATCTTGCTTAGGGTCCTTTTCCCCGTTTTTGGGTTCTTAAAGGATGCCTTTCTTTGTACATTT
The DNA here is from genome assembly GCF_018873765.1 of Telopea speciosissima. Taxonomy (NCBI): domain Eukaryota; kingdom Viridiplantae; phylum Streptophyta; class Magnoliopsida; order Proteales; family Proteaceae; genus Telopea; species Telopea speciosissima. The sequence continues at coordinate 29,495 of NW_025317391.1, forward strand.
TTCTTTTCTTAGTAATACAAATCTTACTTATAAAAAATAAAAAAAAAAACATATGTCGAAATACGTATGGATTCGAAGGTCATAACCCTCAACATCGCATCCACTCGTTTAATAAGAAAAAAGGACACTTTTTAGAGAATTGCAAACCCAAAAAAGTACAGAAATGCCCAGAAAAAACCCCAAATGACCCACCCGATCTAGTTTAAATCGAAAATGAACGTATGTCGAAATAAGTATCGATTTGATGGTCACGACCCCACAACATCGCATCCACACGTCTAATAACAGATTAGGACACTTATCAGAAAATTCCAAACCCAAAAAAGTACAAAAATTCCATAAATAACCCCAAACGAACCACTCGGTCTGGGTTAAACCGAAAATAAACATACGCCAAAATAGGTATCGGTTCGAAGGTCACGATCCTCAACATCGCATCCACACTTCTAATAAGGGATATGGACACTTTTTAGAAAATACCAAACCAAAAAAAGTACAGAAATGCCCCCAAATAACCACAAACGACCCATCCGGTCTGGTTCGGACTGGAAATGAACATTAGTCAAAATACGCAACGATATGAAGGTCACGACCCTCAACATCGCATCCACAGGTCCAATAAGAGATAAAGACACTTTTTAGAAACTCCCAAACCCAAAAATGTACACAAATGCCCCCAAATAACCCCAAACGACCCAGGCAGTCTGGTTCAAACAAAAAATGAACATATGTCGAAATAGGTATCGATTCGAAGGTCACAAACTCAACATCGCTTCCACTCGTCTAATAAGAGATAAGGATACTTTTTAGAGAATCCCAAACCCTAAAAGGTACAGAAATGCCACCGAATTACCCCAAACGACCCACCCGGTCTGGTTTAAACCGAAAATGAACATATGCCGAATAAGGTATCGATTCGAAGGTCACGACCCTCAACATCGCATCCACACGTCTAATAAGATATAAGGACACTTTTTAGAAAATCACAAGCCCATAAAAGTACAGAAATGCACCCAAATAACTCCAAACGACCCACCCAGTCTGGTTTAAACCGAAAATGCACATATGTCGAAATAGGTATCAATTCGAGGTCACGACACTCAACAACGCATCCACACGTCTAATAAGAGATAAGGATACTTTTTAAAAAATACCAAATATAAAAAAGTTCAAAAATTCCCCCAAATAACCCCAAACGACCCATCAGGTCTGGTTTAAATCGAAAATGAACATATGCCGAAGTAGGTATCGATTCGTAGGTTAGGACCCTCAACATCGCATCCACACGTCTAATTAGAGATAAGGACACTTTTTAGAAAATACCAAACCCAAAAAAGTACAGAAATGCCCCAAAATGACCCCAAACGACCCACCCGGTCTGGTTTAAATCGAAAATGAACATATGTAAAAATAGGAATCTATTCGAAGGTCACGACCCGCAACATCGCATCCACTCATCTTGTAAGAGATAAGGACAATTTCCAAAAAATCTCAAACCCAAAAGAGTACAGAAATGCCCCCAAATAACACCGAATGACCCACCCGGTCTGATACGGACCCTAAATGAACATATGTCAGAATACGTATCGATTCGAAGGTCAGGACCTCAACATCGCTTCCACTCGTCTAATAAGAGATAAGGACACTTTTTAGAGAATCCCAAACCCAAAAAAATACAGAAATGCCCCCAAATAACCGTAAATGACCCACCCGGTCTGGTTTAAACTGAAAATGAACATATGTCGAAATAGGTATCGACTCGAAGGTCACGACCCTCAACATCACATCCACACGTCTAATAAGAGATAAAGACACTTTTTGGAAAATCCCAAGCCCATAAAAGTACCGAAATGCCCCCAATAACCCCAAACGACCCACCCGGCCTGGTTTAAATCGAAAATGAACATATGCCAAAATAGGTATCGATTCGAAGGTCACGATCATCAACATCTCATCCACACCTCTATTAAGAGATAAGGACACTTTTAAGGAAATACCAAACCCAAAAAAGTACAGAAGTGCCCCCAAATAGCCCCAATCGACCCACCCGGTCTGGTCTAAATCGAAAATGAACATATGTCAAAATAGGTATCTATTCGAAGGTCACGACCCGCATCATCGCATCCACACGTCTAATAAGAGACAAGGACACTTTTTAGAAAATTCCAAGCCCAAAAAAGTACAGAAATGCCCCCAAATAACCCCAAACGACCCACCCGGTCTGGTTTAAACCTAAAATGAACATATGCCAAAATAGGTATCAATTCGAAGATCACGACCCTCAACATCATATGAACACGTCTAACAAGAGATAAGGACACTTTTTCGAAAATCCCAAACCCAAAAAAGTACAGAAATGCCCCTAAATAACTCCGAACGACCCACCTGGTCTGGTTTAAACAGAAAATGAACATATGCCAAAATAGGTATCGATTTGAAGGTCATGATCCTCAACATCGCATCCACACGTCTAATAAGAGCTAAGGACACTTTTTAGAAAATACCAAACCCAAAAAAGTATAGAAATGCCCCAAAATAACCCCAAACGACCCACCCGATCTGGTTTAAATCGAAAATTAACATATGTCAAAATAGGTATCGATTCGAAGGTCACAACCCTCAACATCGCATCCACTCGTCTAGTAAGAGATAAGGACACTTTCCAGAAAATCTCAAACCCAAAAAAGTACAGAAATGCCCCCAAATAACTCCGAACGACCCACCTGGTCTGATACGGCCCTAAATGAACATATGTCGGAATACGAATTGATTCGAAGGTCACGACCTCAACATCGCTTCCACTCGTCTAATAAGAGATAATGACACTTTTTAGAGAATCCCAAACCCAAAAAAGTACAGAAATGCCCCCGAATAACCCCAAATGACCCACCCGGTCTGGTTTAAACCGAAAATGAACATATGTCGAAATAGGTATCGACTCGAAGGTCACGACCCTCAACATCACATCCACCCGTCCAATAAGAGATAGAGACACTTTTTGGAAAATCCCAAGCCCATAAAAGTACCGAAATGCCCCCAATAACCCCAAACGACCCACTCGGCCTGGTTTAAATCGAAAATGAACATATGCCAAATTAGGTATCGATTCGAAGGTCACAATCATCAACATCGCATGCACACGTCTATTAAGAGATAAGGACACTTTTTAGGAAATACCAAACCCCAAAAAGTACAGAAGTTCCCCCAAATAGCCCCAATCGACCCATCCGGTCTGGTCTAAACCGAAAATGAACATATGTCAAAGTAGGTATCTATTCGAAGGTCACGACCCGCATCATCGCATCCACACGTCTAATCAGAGACAAGGACACTTTTTAGAAAATTCCAAGCCGAAAAAAGTACAGAAATGCCCCCAAATAAGCCCAAACGACCCACCCGGTCTGGTTTAAACCGAAAATGAACATATGCCAAAATAGGTATCGATACAAAGATCACAACCCTCAACATCATATGAACACGTCTAATAAGAGATAAGGACACTTTTTAGAAAATCCCAAACATAAAAAAGTATAGAAATGCCCCTAAATAACTCCAAACGACCCACCTGGTCTGGTTTAAACAGAAAATGAACATAAGCCAAAATAGGTATCGATTTAAAGGTCACGATCCTCAACATCGCATCCACACATCTAATAAGATCTAAAGACACTTTTTAGAAAATACCAAACCCAAAAAAGCACGTAAATGCCCCAAAATAACCCCAAACGACCCAACCGGTCTGGTTTAAACCGAAAATGAACATATGTCAAAATAGGTGTCGATTCGAAGGTCAGGACCCTCAACATCGCATCCACTCATCTAGTAAGAGATAAGGACACTTTTTCGAAAGTCTCAAACCCAAAAAAGTAAGAAAATGACCCCAAATAACTCCGAACGACCAATCTGGTCTGGTACGGACCCTAAATGAACATATGTCCGAATACTTATCGATTCGAAGGTCACGACCTTCAACATTGCATCCACACATTTAATAAGAGATAAGGACACTTTTTAGAAAACACCAAATCCAAAAAAGTACAGAAATGCACCCAAATAACTCCAAACGACCCACCCGATCCGGTTTAAACCGAAAAATGCACATATGTTGAAATAGGTATCGATTCAAAAGTCACGACAGTAAACATCGCATCCACACGTCTAATAAGAGATAAGGATACTTTTTAGAAAATACCAAATCCAAAAAAGTACAGAAATGCCCCCAAATAACCCAAAACGACACACCCGATCTGGTATAAATCGAAAATGAACATATGTCAAAATAGGTATCTATTCGAAGGTCACGACCCGTATCATCGCATCCACACGTCTAATAAGAGACAAGGACACTTTTTAGAAAAATCCAAGCCCAAAAAAGTATAGAAATGCCCACAAAATACCCCAAATGACCCACCCGGTCTGGTTTAAACCGAAAATGAACATATGTCAAAATAGGTATCGATTCGAAGATCAGGACCCTCAACATCGCATCCACTCGTCTAGTAAGATAAAAGGACACTTTCCCGAAAGTCTCAAACCCAAAGAAGTACCAAAATGCCCCCAAATAACTCCGAACGACCAACCCGGTCTGGTACGGACCCTAAATATGTCGGAATACTTATCGATTCAAAGGTCACGACCTCAACATCGCTTCCACACGTCTAATAAGACTTAAAGACACTTTTCAGAAAATCCCAAACCCAAAAAAGTACAGAAATGCCCCAAAATAACTCCAAACGACCCACCCGGTCTGGTTTAAATCGAAAATGAACTTATGTCAAAATCGGTATCGATTCGAAGGTCACGACCTCAATATCGCTTCCACTCGTCTAATAAGAGATAAGATACTTTTTAGAGAATCCCAAACCCAAAAAAGTACAGAAATGCCCCTAAATAACTCCAAATGACCCACCTGGTCTGTTTAAACAGAAAATGAACATATGCCAAAATAGGTATCGATTCGAAGGTCACGATCCTCAACATCGCATCCACGCGTCTAATAAGGGCTAAGGACACTTTTTCGAAAATACAAAACCCCAAAAAGTACAAAAATGCCCTCAAATAACCCCAAACGACCCACCGGGTCTGGTGTAAACCGAAAAAAAACTTATGTCGAAATATGTATCGATTCGAAGGTCACGACCTCAACATCGCTTCCACTCGTCTAATAAGAAATAAGGACACTTTTTAAAGAATCCCAAACCCAAAAAAGTATAGAAATGCCCCTGAATAACCCCTAACGGCCCACCCAGTCTGGGTTAAACATAAAATGAACATATGTTGAAATAAGTATCGATTCGAAGGTCACGACCCTTAACATCGCGCATCCACACGTCTAATAAGAGATAAGGACACTTTTTAGAAAATACCAAATCCAAAAAAATATAGAAATGCCCCCGAATAACCCCAAACGACCCACCCGGTCTGGTTTAAACCAAAAATGAACATATGTCGACATCGCATCCACACGTCTAATAAGTGATAAGGACACTTTTTGGAAAATCCCAAGCCTATAAAAGTACAGCAATGCCCTCAAATAACCCCAAACGACCCACCCGGTCTGGTTTAAACTGAAAATGAACATATGTCGAAATAGGTATCGATTCGAAGGTCACGACCCTCAACATCGTATCCACACGTCTAATAAGAGATAAGGACACTTTTTATAAAATACCAAACTAAAAAAAGCACTGAAATGCCCCGAAATAACCCCAAACGATCCACCCGACTGGTTTAAACCGAAAATTAACGTATGTCAAAATAGGTATCGATTCGAAGGTCACAACCCTCAACATGAGATAAGGACACTTTTTTAAAAATCCCAAACCCAAAAAAGTACAGAAGTGCCCCCAAACTACAAACGACCCACCCGATCTTTTTTAATCCAAAAATTAACATATGTCGAAATAGGTATCGATTCGAAGGTCACGACCCGCAACATCCACACGTCTAAGAAGTGATAAGGACATTTTTAGAAAATGCCAAGCCTAGAAAAGTACAAAAATGCCCTCCAAATAACCCCAAACAACCCACCCGGTCTGGTTTAAACCGAAAATGAACATATGCCAAAATAGGTATCGATTCGATGGTCACGGCCCTCAACATCGTATGGAGATAAGGACACTTTTTGGAAAATCCCAAGCCCCTAAAAGTACAGAAATGCCCCCAAATAACCCCATACGACCCACCCGGTCTGGTTTAAATAAAAAATGAACATATGCCAAAATAGGTATCGATTCGTAGGTTACGACCCTCAACATTGCATCCACACGTCTAATAAGAGATAAGGACACTTTTTAGAAAATACCAAACTCAAAAAAGCACAGAAATGCCTCGAAATAACCCCAAACGAACCAACTGGTCTGGTTTAAACCGAAAATGAACAAATGTCAAAATAGGTATCGATTCGAAGGTCAAGACCCTCAACATCGCATCCACACATCTAATAAGAGATAATGACACTTTTCAGAAAATAAGAAACCCCAAAAAGTACAGAAATGCCCCCAAATAACCCCAAACGAACCACCCGGTCTGGTTTAAACCGAAAATAAACTTATGTCGAAATAGGTATCGATTCGAAGGTCACGACCTCAACATCGCTTCCACTCGTCTAATAAGAGATAATGACACTTTTTAAAGAATCCCGAAGCAAAAAAAGTACAGAAATGCCCCCGAATAACCCCAAAGAACCCACCCGGTCTGGCTTAAACCGAAAATGAACATATGTCGAAATAGGTATTGATTCAAAGGTCACGACCCTCAACATCGCATCCACACGTCTAACAAGTGATAAGGACACTTTTTGGAAAATCTCAAGCCTATAAAAGTACAAAAATGCCCCGAAATAACCCCAAACAACCCACCCGGTCTGGTTTAAATCGAAAATGAACATATGTCGAAACAGGTATTGATTCGAAGGTCACAACCCTCAACATCGCATCCACACGTCTAATAAGAGATAAGGACATATTTTAGAGAATACCAAACTCAAAAAAGCACAGAAATGCCCCGAAATAACCCCAAATGACCCACCCGTCTGGTTTAAATAAAAAATGAACATATGTCGAAATAGGTATCGATTCGAAGGTCACAGCCCTCAACTTCGCATCCACACGTTTAATAAGAGATAAGGACACTTTTTAGAAAATCCCAAACCCAAAAAAGTACAGAAATGACCCCAAATAACCACAAACGACCCACCCGGTCTGATTGAAACAAAAAATGAACATATGTTGAAATAGGTATCGATTCGAAGGTCACGACCCGCAACATCGCATCCACTCGTCTAACAAGAGATAAGAACACTTTTTAGAAAATGCCCCCAAATAACTCCGAACGACCCACCCGGTCTGGTACGGACCCTAAATGAACATATGTTGAAATACGTATCGATTCGAAGGTCACAACCCTCAACATCGCATCCACTCGTTTAATAAGAGATAAGGACACTTTTTAGAGAATCTAAAACCCAAAAAAGTACAGAAATGCCCATAAATAACCCCAAATGACCCACCCGGTCTAGTTTAACTCGAAAATGAACATATGTCGAAATAGGTATTCATTTGAAGGTCACGACCCACAACATCGCATCCACACGTCTAATAATAGATAAGGACACTTTTCAAAAAATCCCAAACCCAAAAAAGTACAGAAATCCCATAAATAACCCCAAACGACCCACTCGGTCTGGTTTAAACCAAAAATAAACATACGCCAAAATAGGTATCGGTTCGAAGGTCACGACCCTCAACATCACATCCACACGTCTAATAAGAGATAAAGACACTTTTTGGAAAATCCCAAGCCCATAAAAGTACCAAAATGCCCCCAATAACCCCAAACGACCCACCCGACCCGGTTTAAATCGAAAATGAACATATGCCAAAATAGGTATCGATTCGAAGGTCACGATCATCAACATCGCATCCACACGTCTATTAAGAGAAAAGGACACTTTTTAGGAAATACCAAATCCCAAAAAGTACAGAAGTGCCCCCAAATAGCCCCAATCGACCCACCCTGTCTGGTCTAAATCGAAAATGAACATATGTTAAAATAGGTATCTATTCGAAGGTCACGACCCGCATCATCGCATCCACACGTCTAATAAGAGACAAGGACACTTTTTAGAAAATTCCAAGCCCAAAAAAGTACAGAAATGCCCCCAAATAAGCCCAAACGACCCACCCGGTCTGGTTTAAACCGAAAATGAACATATGCCAAAATAGGTATCGATTCGAAGATCACGACCCTCAACATCATATGAACACGTCTAATAAGAGATAAGGACACTTTTTACAAAATCCCAAACATAAAAAAGTACAGCAATGCCCCTAAATAACTCCAAACGACCCACCTGGTCTGGTTTAAATAGAAAATGAACATAAGCCAAAATAGGTGTCAATTTGAAGGTCACGATCCTCAACATCACATCCACACATCTAATAAGATCTAAGGACACTTTTTAGAAAATACCAAACCCAAAAAAGCACGTAAATGCCCCAAAATAACCCCCCAAACGACCCACCCGGTCTGGTTTAAACCGAAAATGAACATATGTCAAAATAGGTATCGATTCGAAGGTCAGGACCCTCAACATCGCATCCACTCATCTAGTAAGAGATAAGGACACTTTTTTGAAAGTCTCAAACCCAAAAAAGTAAAAAAATGACCCCAAATAACTCCGAACGACCAACCCGGTCTGGTACGGACCCTAAATGAACATATGTCGGAATACGTATCGATTCGAAGGTCACGACCCTCAACATTGCATCCACACGTCTAATAAGAGATAAGGACACTTTTTAGAAAATACCAAATCCAAAAAAGTAGCGAAATGCACCCAAATAACTCCAAACGACCCACCCGGTCTGGTTTAAACCGAAAAATGCACATATGTCGAAATAGGTATCGATTCGAAAGTCACGACACTAAACATCGCATCCACACGTCTAATAAGAGATAAGGATACTTTTTAGAAAATACCAAATCCAAAAAAGTACAGAAATGCCCCCAAATAACCCCAAACGACCCACCCGGTCTGGTATAAATCGAAAATGAACATATGTCAAAATAGGTATCTATTCGAAGGTCACGACCCGCATCATCGCATCCACATGTCTAATAAGAGACAAGGTCACTTTTTAGAAAAATCCAAGCCCAAAAAAGTATAGAAATGCCCCCAAATAACCCCAAACGACCCACCCGGTCTAGTTTAAACCGAAAATGAATATATCCCGAAATAGGTATCGATTCGAAGGTCACGACCCTCAACATCATATGAACACGTCTAATAAGAGATAAGGACACTTTTAAGAAAATCCCAAACCAATAAAAGTATAGAAATGCGCCTAAATAACTCCAAACGACCCACCTGGTCTGGTTTAAACAGAAAATAAACATAAGCCAAAATAGACATCGATTTGAAGGTCACGATCCTCAACATCACATCCACACGTCTAATAAGAGCTAAGGACACTTTTTAGAAAATACCAAACCCAAAAAAGTACAGAAATGCCCCAAAATAACCCCAAACGACCCACCCGGTCTGGTTTAAACCGAAAATGAACATATGTCAAAATAGGTATAGATTCGAAGGTCAGGACCCTCAACATCGCATCCACTCGTCCAGTAAGATATAAGGACACTTTCCCGAAAGTCTCAAACCCAAAGAAGTACCAAAATGCCCCCAAATAACTCCGAACGACCAACCCGGTCTGGTACGGAAAATGAACATATGTCGAAATAGGTATCGATTCGAAGGTCACGACCCTCAACATCGCATCCACACGTCTAATAAGAGATAATGACACTTTTTAGAAAATACCAAATCCAAAAAAGTACAGAAATGCACCCAAATAACTGCAAACGACCCACCCGGTCTGGTTTAAACCGAAAATGCACATATGTCGAAATAGGTATCGATTCGAAATTCATGACACTAGACATCACATCCACACGTCTAATAAGAGATAAGGATACTTTTTAGAAAATACCAAATCCAAAAAAGTACAGAAATCCCCCTAATAACCCCAAACGACCCACCCAGTCTGGTATAAATAAAAAATGAACATATGTCGAAATAGATATCGATTCGAAGGTCACGACACTCAACATCGCATCCACATGTCTAATAAGACTTAAGGACACTTTTCAGAAAATCCCAAGCCCAAAAAAGTACAGAAATGCCCCAAAATAACCCCAAACGACCCACCCGGTCTGGTTTAAACCGAAAATGAACATATGTCGAAATAGGTATCGATTCGAAGGTCACGACCTCAACATCGCTTCCACACATCTAATAAGACTTAAAGACACTTTTTAGAAAATCCCAAACCCAAAAAAGTACAGAAATGCCCCAAAATAACCCCAAACGACCCACCCGGTCTGGTTTAAATCGAAAATGAACATATGTCAAAATAGGTATCGATTCGAAGGTCACGACCTCAACATCGCATCCACTCGTCTAATAAGAGATAAGGACACTTTTTAGAAAATCCCAAACCCAAAAAAGTACAGAAATGCCCCCAAATAACTCCAAATGACCCACCTGGTCTGTTTAAACCGAAAATGAACATATGCCAAAATAGGTATCGATTCGAAGGTCACGACCCTCAACATCGCATCCACACGTCTAATAAGAGATAAGGACACTTTTTAGAAAATACAAAACCCAAAAAAGTACAAAAATGCCCCCAAATAACCCCAAACGACCCACCCGGTCTGGTTTAAACCAAAAATGAACATATGTCGAAATAGGTATCGATTCGAAGGTCACGACCCTCAACATCACATCCACATGTCTAATAAGAGATAAGGACACTTTTTAAAGAATCCCAAACCCAAAAAAGTATAGAAATGCCCCCAAATAACCCCAAACGACCCACCGGCCTGGTTTAAACGAAAATGAACATATGTTGAAATAGTATCGATTCGAAGGTCACGACCCTCAACATCGCATCCACACGTCTAATAAGAGATAAAGACACTTTTAGAAATACCAACTCCAAAAATACAGCAATGCCCCAAATAACCCCAAACGACCCACCGGTCTGGTTTAAACCGAAAATGAACATATGTAAATAGTATATTGAAGGTCACGACACATCATCGCATCCACACGTCTAATAAGTGATAAGGACACTTTTAGAAAATCCAAGCCCAAAAAGTACAGAAATGCCACAAAATAACCCCAATCCATCCACTTGGTCTGGTTTAAATCGAAAATGAACATATGCCGAAATAGGTATCGATTCAAAGGTCACGACCCTCAACATCGCATCCACACGTCTAATAAGAGATAAGGACACTTTTTAGAAAATACCAAACTAAAAAAAGCATAGAAATGCCCCCAAATAACCCCAAACGACCCACCCGGTCTGGTTTAAACCGAAAATGAACATATGTCAAAATAGGTATCGATTCGAAGGTCGACCTCAACATCGCATCCTCAACATAATAGATAAGGACACTTTTTAGAAAATCCCAAACCCAAAAAAGTACGAAATGCCCCCAAACTAACCCCAAACGACCCACTCGGATCTTTTTAATCCAAAAATTAACATATGTCAAAATAGGTATCGATTCGAAGGTCACGACCCTCAAAATCACATCCACACGTCTAATAAGTGATAAGGACACTTTTTAGAAAATCCCAAGCCCAAAAAAGTACAAAAATGCCCCCAAATAACCCCAAACGACCCACCCGGTCTAGTTTAAACCGAAAATGAACATATGCCAAAATAGGTATCGATTCGAAGGTCACGACCCTCAACATCGCATCCACACGTCTAATAAGAGATAAGGACACTTTTTGGAAAATCCCAAGCCCAAAAAGTACAGAAATGCCCCCAAATAACCCCAAACGACCCACCCGGTCTGGTTTAAACAAAAAATGAACATATGCCAAAATAGGTATCGATTCAAGGTCACGACCCTCAACATCGCATCCACATGCCTAATAAGAGATAAGGACACTTTTTAGAAAATACCAAACTCAAAAAGCAAGAAATGCCCCCAAATAACCCCAAACGACCCACTCGATCTGGTTTTAAACCAAAAATGAACATATGTCAAAATAGGTATCGATTTGAAGGTCACGACCCTCAACATCGCATCCACACATCTAATAAGAGATAAGCACACTTTTTAGAAAATCCCAAACCCAAAAAAGTATAGAAATGCCCCCAAATAACCCCAAACGACCCACCTGGTCTGGTTTAAACCGAAAATAAACATATGTCGAAATAGGTATCGATTCGAAGGTCACGACCTCAACATCGTATCCACACGTCTAATAAGAGATAAGGACACTTTTTAGAAAATCCCAAACTAAAAAAAGTACTGAAATGCCCCAAAATAACCCCAAACGACCCACATAGTCTGGTTTAAACCGAAAATGAACATATGTCAAAATAGGTATTGATTCGAAGGTCACGACCCTCAACATCGCATCCACACGTCTAATAAGAGATAAGGACACTTTTTAGAAAATCTCAAACCCAAAAAGTACAGAAATGCCCCAAAATAACCCCAAACGACCCACCCGGTCTGGTTTAAACCGAAAATGAACATATGTCAAAATAGGTATTGATTCGAAGGTCACGACCCTCAACATCGCATCCACACGTCTAATAAGAGATAAGGACACTTTTTAGAAAATACCAAACCCAAAAAAGCACAAAAATGCCCCAAAATAACCCCAAATGACCCACCCGTTGGTTTAAATAAAAATGAACATATGTGAAATAGGTATCGATTGGAAGGTCACGACCCTCAACATCGCATCCACACGTTTAATAAGAGATAAGGACACTTTTTAGAAAATCCCAAACCCAAAAAAGTACAGAAATGGCCCCAAATAACCACAAACGACCCACCCGGTCTGATTTAAACCAAAAATGAACATATGTTGAAATAGGTATCGATTCGAAGGTCACGACCCACAACATCGCATCCACAAGTCTAATAAGAGATAAGGACACTTTTTAAAAATCCCAAACCCAAAAAGTACAGAAATACCCATAAATAACCCCAAACGACCCACTCGATCTGGTTTAAACCAAAAATAAACATACGCCAAAATAGGTATCGGTTCGAAGGTCATGACCCTCAACATCACATCCACACGTCTAATAACAAATAAAGACACTTTTTGGAAAATCCCAAGCCCATAAAAGTACCAAAATGCCCCCAATAACCCCAAACGACCCACCCGGCCCGGTTTAAATAAAAAATGAACATATGCCAAAATAGGTATCGATTCGAAGGTCACGATCATCAACATCGCATCCACACGTCTATTAAGAGATAAGGACACTTTTTAGGAAATACCAAATCCCAAAAAGTACAGAAGTGCCCCAAAATAGCCCCAATCGACCCACCCTGTCTGGTCTAAACCGAAAATGAACATATGTCAAAATAGGTATCTATTCGAAGGTCACGACCCGCATCATCGCATCCACACGTCTAATAAGAGACAAGGACACTTTTTAGAAAATTCCAATCCCAAAAAAGTACAAAAATGTCCCCAAATAACCCCAAACGACCCACCCGGTGTGGTTTAAACCGAAAATGAACATATGCCGAAATAGGTATCGATGCGAAGGTCACGACCCTCAACATCGTATGAACACGTCTAATAAGAGATAAGGACACTTTTTAGAAAATCCCAAACCCAAAAAAGTACAGAAATTCCCCTATATAACTCCAAACGACCCACCTGGTCTGGTTTAAACAGAAAATGAACATATGCCAAAATAGGTATCGATTCGAAGGTCACGATCCTCAACATCGCATCCACACGTCTAATAAGAGCTAAGGACACTTTTTCTAAAATACCAAACCCAAAAAAGTACAGAAATGCTCCAAAATAACCCCAAACGACCCACTCGGTCTGGTTTAAACCGAAAATTAACATATGTCAAAATAGGTATCGATTCGAAGGTCACGACCCTCAACATCGCATCCACTCGTCTAGTAAGAGATATGGACACTTTCCAGAAAATCTCAAACCCAAAAAAGTACAGAAATGCCCCCAAATAACTCCGAAAGACCCACCCGGTCTGGTACGGACCCTAAATGAACATATGTCGGAATACGTATCGATTCGAAGGTCACGACCCTCAACATCGCATCCACATGTCTAATAAGACATAAGGACACTTTTTAGAAAATACCAAATCCAAAAAAGTATAGAAATGCACCCAAATAACTCCAAACGACCCACCCGGTCTGGTTTAATCCAAAAATGCACATATGTCGAATTAGGTATCGATTCGAAGGTCACAACACTAAACATCGCATCCACACTTCTAATAAGAGATAAGGTTACTTTTTAGAAAATATCAAGTCCAAAACACCTTGGGGTGCCAATTATCAAACCACAACCTAGTAGAAAAACCGACAATGAAGCGGGTTGAAGGGTGAGGAGAGAGAAGCTCTGGCGATTTGAGAGTGAGGGTCTTGGTGCTTGTTTTTGGGTGATGGCCGGTAGGCCATTAGCTTCGGCTGATGGTCTTCCTCCACTTCCCATTCCGGGGGAGGAGGAAGGTAGAGGTACTGTGGAAGGCTGTGGAGATTTAGGTCCAGCGGGAGGTGGTGTTGGAGGTCGGGCCTCCTCCTCGGGGGGCGGTGCTGCGGTGGCTGGCTCGGGGCTGATTCAACATGATGGGGCTGTGAAGAAGGGAGTGTCTTGGGCAGCTCTCTTTCAATCTTCTTCTAGTTCTTTAAACAATGATGGGCTGGAGTTGAGTTTTATTGAGCCTTCTTTTATTGGGGGCAACCGTGTTGCTCAATGTTCTTCAGTTATGTTACGGGCAGAATTATTAAAATGGAAGAACACTCTTCTTGGGCACTTCATTGGTCGCAGGCCAAGTTTTCTGTTTGTTAAGGAAGTATTGCTGAAACAATGGTGCATATCTGGTCATGTGGATATTAATCTTCTTGATAGTGGTTTTTTTGTTTTTCGTTTCAATTTGGAGGAAGATAAGGCCAAAGTTCTTGAAGGGGGGCCTTGGACTGTGCAATGGAGACCACTAATCCTTCGGCCTTGGAAACCAGGGATGAAGCTTGAAAAGGTGGAATTGAACTCCATCCCTGTTTGGGTCACTCTCCCCAACCTTCCTTTTCATTTTTGGAATGTGGAGGCCTTGAGCTCAATTGCAAGCGTCTTGGGCAAGCCGATATCCACAGACAAGATGACAAAGACTCAAGAGCGACTATCATATGCCCGGTTTTGTGTTGAGATGGAAGCAAACCATGAATTTCCGGATCAAGTGGAGGTTCATGATGATGATGGCCTGGTCTTTTACCAAAGAATTGTATATGAATGGAGCCCTCCTCGGTGTAATAGTTGTAAGGTTTTTGGGCACTCAAGTGGGCAGTGTGGCGTTAATTCTAGCAAGCAAATGACGTCCAACAGGAAAGAGTGGAGGGTGAAGTCCGGCAAGGGGCCTCAGCTGGCCGGAGCAACTAGTGGTGGTGGCACTCAGGCCGTGCACAGTGGAGGGGCTGGGCAGCAAGTTCAAATTTCAAATTTTGAGAATATTACAGATGGCAGATCTGGTGGGATTGTGTCCTCCACAAATATGGAAGCTCAATTAGTGGAGGATCCTAGCATTACCCATTCTATGGAGAAGACTGCTGGAATTTCAAAAAAGTTACCAAGTTCAATCCCAAAGAATTTGGCTGACAAGGGGAAGAAGATTGTACATCGCAATGCATTTGCTTTGTTGGAGGATCTAACGGACGAAGTTCCCTATGACCCCACTGAATTAATGTTGGATGTTGACTCATGCAACGTCCTTCTAGGGAAGGATTTAGGGGTGTGAGCAAGATATTGGAGATCCCCCATATAAAGAAGGTGAGGAGGAGGGGGAATTGGTGCCTCAATCAATTATTCTTCACAGCCATGTAAGGAAAGAGATTGATGTAACGGCTGGAGGTGATTTGGTTGAGATTGATAATCCCACCTTTGCCCATAATAAGGAAGGGTATGTGGCAGTTGGGGAGGGAGAGGAGGATATGATTATGGCAAGAGATAATGCGGCAGCACCTACTTTGGAAACTACAGATTGGGGGGGCCCTATTAGGGAATCCTTATTGCAAATCCTAGAGGATGGTGACAAAGCTAATGGAGAACAATCTAATCTGAAAGAGACATCCACCAAGGGAAAGAAAATTTCGGGCAGCACTATTCCAAGGGGTCCACTTTTAGAAGGTATGCCCTCTATTCCTAACCATGCAATTTCATTGAACTCAGATAAGGAAGGGAGAGCTTTGAGGGAGATAGGGAAAAAGAGACTATTGACTTCTTTTAAACCTCAACGTATTGAAGTGGTTCCTAGCCAAAGTTCAAGTCAAAAAGGAAATGAGAGTGGTTCGGCTTTTGGGGGTAAGAAGCTAGCTCCCCCTCCCCTCCAACGTTCTCAATGAACTGCCTTTGTTGGAATGTGCGAGGCTTGAATGCCCCAGAGAAGAAGAGGAGTGTGAAAAGGACCCTAGCTGATAACAATTATAAAATGGCAATTCTTCTAGAAACAAAAATCAAGGAGGGGAATGTTGATTCTACTTTGCAAAACCTGAAAACCATACCCGTATATGGGTTGGCTGGGATGTGGGCTGTCTTAAGGTGGACGTTCTAAAGGCTACTATTCAATTGATCCACATGAGGATTTCTGTTATTGGGACTTCTTTGTCCTTCCTTTGTACTGCTGTATATGCACTAAATTCTCTTGAAGGTCGAATGGAACTTTGGAGGGAGATAACTGGCATTGCTTCAGGAGTTGTTGAACCTTGGGCTGTTATGGGAGATTTCAATACGGTTAGACACCAAAATGAGAAGATGGGAGGGGATGCTATCCATCAGGGGGTGGTTGATGAATTTAATTCCTGCATTTTCAATTCGGGCCTGGCTGACTTGAAATGGAGAGGGGAGTTTTTCACTTGGAATAATAACCAAAGTGGTACTCGTAGAATCTGCTGCAAATTAGATCGAGTCCTTGTTAATAGTGCTTGGCTAGACAAGTTGCGTTTCTCGGAAGCGAACTTCCTATGCCCGGGAATATCTGACCATAGCCCGATTGCTCTCAATATTTTGGACAATCTCAACTCTGGGCCTAAGCCGTTCAGGTTTTTTGATGCTTGGACTCACCACAAGGACTATGATGAAGTGGTAAAAAGGGGCTGGTTGAAGGCTATAAATGTCAACTTAAACCCCTTCTTGAGATTTGCTGCAAAGTTAAAGAATGTGAAATCTGAGCTTAAATGTTGGAATAAGGAGAGTATCGGAGATGTCTTCAAAAATGTTAAGGATGCGAGAACATGATCTTGGCCGAATTCAGTATGACCTTTCTCTTTATCCCCTTGATGATTCCCTTGTTGTATTGGAGAAGGAAGCTAAAGGCAAGTTGTGGGCTGCGCTGCAAATGGAAGAAAGGTTTCTTAAGGAGAAATCTAGGGTTAGGTGGCTTGAGTTGGGAGATGGCAACAATAGTTTTTTCCACAAGTCCATGCAAAGTAGGCAAAACAGAAACCATATCTTGGAGGTCATGGATCAGGCTGGAAATACACTCACTAACCCTAAGGATATCAAAGAAGAGGCTGTTCTTTTCTACAAGAAGCTGTTCGGGTCAGATTACACTGATTTGGGCTCTTGCCCCCCCTCGATTCCCCTTTTGGGGGTGGTTTCCGAATCTCAGAATATGGAGCTTGGAAAGGAGGTAAATGGAGACGAGGTTAAAAGAGTTGTGTTTAGTTTGAAAGACTCTAAAGCCCCAGGGCCTGATGGTTTCGGGGCTGGCTTTTACAAGCACTCGTGGGAGGTCATTGGTGAGGAGCTAACACATGCTGTCCAATGGTTCTTTGCGAACTCCTTCATGCCCCGTTCTATTAATGCAACCTTTATTACTTTGGTTCCGAAGTCAGGGGATGTCTCCACTTTTGCGGGGTTTCGGCCAATTGCTTTATGCAATCTCCTATACAAGATTATTACTAAAATCCTCTCCAATAGGATCCAGCATGTTATTGGGAGTGTGGTCAGCCATAATCAGTCAGCTTTCATCAAGGGCAGGTCTATTGTTGACAATATACTTGTTTGCCATGATATTGTGCGAGGTATCGAACAAAAAGCTGCCAGCCCTACTGCAGTTTTGAAGGTGGATCTTCACAAGGCCTACGACTCTCTAAGTAGGAAATTTTTGTTTGATGTGATGGGAAGAATGGGATTCTCAGATAAGTTCATAGGGTGGGTGAAGGCCTGTGTAACCACTCCTATGTTCTCTGTCCTTATAAATGGCAGCCCGGCTGGTTTCTTCAATGGAGGGAGAGGGATTAGACAAGGGGATCCACTGTCCCCTATCGTTCACCCTTGCTATGGAGGCCTTCACTGGAATTATGCGAAGGCTTGAGATTGATGGTCAGATTAAGCTGCTGCCCCGCTGTAAATCATTTCATCTTTCACACCTCATTTTTGCAGATGATCTTATGATTTTTGTGAAGGGGAACCGCGATTCTATTTTAGCTAGTTTGGGGGGTCTGGATGAGTTTGCTGCCCTCTCCGGGCTTCAACTTAACAGATCTAAGTCCTCTATTATTTTAGGGGGCCTTACCCAAACTAGTAGTCTGGAACTTTTGGATTTAACGGGTTTTTCGGAAACCAAGCTGCCTATTAGGTACCTTGGAGTTCCTCTTGTGTCCGGCAGGTTATCCATGAAAGATTGCAGCCCCATCTTGGACTTGGTTCGTCGAAAGTTGGAAGGGTGGAAGGCTAGATTCCTCTCTTATGCTGGTCGTCTTCAACTCTTAGCTTCAGTTCTTCAAGGAAGTTATATTTACTGGGCAGGGATTTTCGGCCTTCCTGGTAATGTTATCACCAAGCTGGAGTCTATGTTCTCTAACTTCCTTTGGTCAGGCCCCTCTCTTCAAAGGAAGACCCACTTTATTTCTTGGGATGCGGTCTGTAAACCAAAATCAGAGGGAGGTTTGGGAATCAAGCGGATCAAAGAAATGAACATTGCTGGAATTATGAAGCAAATTTGGTGGATTGCCTCCAAGCAGGATCGACTTTGGGTTAAGTGGGTTCAGCAAAGATACCTAAAGCAAGAGTCTCTTTGGACAGTCAAGGGTCTCAACAACTGCTCCTGGGTCTGGCGTAAAGTTTTGAAGTATAGGGACAAAGCCCTTCCCCTTATCAAAACTATCATTGGGGATGGGGCTGCTACAAAGCTTTGGCTTGATAATTGGCACCCGTTTGGAGTTCTCTTGAATAGATTTGGTAGCAGGATATGCTACGACGCAGGCTCCTACTCTCTTGCTGCCCGACATGCGTGTGTCAAGGAGATTGTGCGTGATGGAGATTGGTACCCTGGCCCCTCTACATCTTTTGACCTCATTGATATTTGGAGGGCCCTTCCAACCATTGAAAAATTTCACGATGAGGTTCCGGATTTGACAGTTTGGATTGGCAACTCTTCGGGTAATTTCACTTCCAAATCAGCTTGGAATGCTGTCCGCACAAGAACTGCCCGTACAGATTGGAGTGAAGCTGTTTGGTTTGAAAGGGGGATTAATTCCCATTGCTTTATAGCTTGGAGATGCCTTTCGGATGCCCTCCCTACAAGGGACAACCTCATTCATAGACATATTCTGGCTCCTCATCATTGTGAGTTTTGCTGGGCTGGAACTGAAAGCAGAAATCATCTTTTCTTTGGGTGCCCCTTCTCTACTGACATTTGGAAAATTATTTATGAGCTTTGCTTTCATGATGGAACCATGCCAAGCAATGTCATTGATGCAGCCATCTCGGTTAGATATGCCGTAGGTAGAGCAGGGAAGTTGGGGCTGATCACCAAGCTTGCGTTCTGTGCCACAATCAAGCATATCTGGTCGGAGAGAAATTTCAGAATTTTCAGGAACAAAATCAGACCTAAGGACCAGATCATAGGGGCTATAAAGGGGGATGTTATTGGCAGATTATCTTCCATTTCTTTGGTGGGTGACCCTACTACTGCCAACCTTCATATTGCTGCCAAATGGGGTCTTCAAGTTCATTGGGCTGCTCGAATTCCAAAGGCCTGCTCTTGGTTTGCCCCTAATCCGAATATGGTTGCTCTCCATTGTGATGGGTCTCTTGCAGATGACAAAGCAAGCTTTGGGGGCCTCATTCGTGATGGATGTGGGGACCCCATAGCTGCCTATGCTGGTCTAGGGGAAGATCTTTCGGTGCTGTCCATGGAGTTTAAGGCTATTTACAAAGGAATTTCCCTTTGTATCGAGAAGGGCTTGTATGATGTTTCTATTAGGTCGGATTCGAAGCTGGCCGTCGACATTTTGAATGGGCAGATCACTGGGCCCTGGCAAATCCTTATTTTGAAAAGTAAGATCCTCTCTAAGTTTAGGCTGCTGAGGTCTAAAGAATTAGTTCATGTTTGGAGAGAACAGAACCAGCCCGCAGATTTCATGGCTTCCCTCCCTACTGACCCCTCTGGAACCTATTGGGAGCCTGAGTCTTTCCCTCCGGAGCTGACCATTCTCATAAAGAAAGATAAGGAGCTAGTAACCTATTATAGGATGTAGCCTTAGGGGTTTTCTTTCTCCCTGCTGTTTGATAGGGCCTGTCCTATCTTGCTTAGGGTCCTTTTCCCCGTTTTTGGGTTCTTAAAGGATGCCTTTCTTTGTACATTTTTCTTTTCTTAGTAATACAAATCTTACTTATAAAAAAAAAAAAAAAAGAACGAAAATGCCCAGAAATAACCCCAAACAACCAACCCGGTCTTGTTTAAACCGAAAAGTAACATATGTCAAAATAGGTATCGATTCGAAGGTCACGACCCTCAACATCGCATCCACACGTCTAATAAGAGATAAGGACACTATTTAGAAAATACAAAACCCAAAAAAGTATAGAAATGCCCCGAAATAACCCCGAACGACCAACCTAGTCTAGCTTAAACTGAAAATGAACATATGTCGAAATACGTATCGATTCATTGGTCACGACCTCAACATCGCTTCCACTCGTCTAATAAGAGATAAGGACACTTTTTAGATAATCCCAAACCCAAAAAAGTATAGAAATGCCCCCAAATAACCCCAAACGACCCACCCGGTCTGGTTTAAATCGAAAATGAACATATGTCGAAATAGGTATCGATTAATGGGTCACGACCCTCAACATCGCATCCACACGTCTAATAACAGAGAAGGACACTTTTTAGAAAATCCCAAGCCCATAAAAGTACAAAAATGCCCCCAAATAACCCCAAATGACCCACCCGGTCTGGTTTAAACTGAAAATGAACATATTTCAAAATAGGTACCGATTCCAAGGTCAGGAACTCAACAACGCTTCCACTCGTCTAATAAGAGATAAGGACACTTTTTAGAAAATCCCAAACCCAAAAAAGTATAGAAATGCCCCCAAATTACCCCAAACGACCCACCCGGTCTGGTTTAAACCGAAAATGAACATATGTCGAAATAGGTATCGATTCGAAGGTCACGACCCTCAACATCGCATCCACACGTCTAATAAGAGATAAGGACACTTTTTGGAAAATCCCAAGCCCTAAAAAGTACAGAAATGCCCCCAAATAACCCCAAATGACCCACCCAGTCTGGTTTAAACCGAAAATGAACATATGCCAAAATAGGTATCGATTCGAAGGTCATGACACTCAACATCGCATCCACACGTCTAATAAGAGATAAGGACACTTTTTAGAAAATCCCAAACCCAAAAAAGTACAGAAATGCCCCCAAATAACCCCAAACGACCCACCCGGTCTGGTTTAAACCGAAAATGAACATATGTCAAAATAGGTATCGATTCGATGGTCACGACCCTCAACATCGCATCCACACATCTAATAAGAGATAAGGACACTTTTTAGAAAATCCCAAACCCAAAAAAGTATAGAAATGCCCCCAAATAACCCCAAACGACCCACCTGGTCTGGTTTAAACCAAAAATGAACATATGCCAAAATAGGTATCGATTTAAAGGTCACGACCCTCAACATCGCATCCACACGTCTAATAAGAGATAAGGACACTTTTTAGAAAATCCCAAACCCAAAAAAGTACAGAAATGCCCCCAAATAACCCCAAATGACCCACCCGGTCTGGTTTAAATCGAAAATGAACATATGTCAAAATAGGTATCGATTCGAAGGTCACGACCCTCAACATCGCATCCACACGTCTAATAAGAGATAAGGACACTTTTTAGAAAATCCCAAGCCCAAAAAAATACAGAAATGCCCCCAAATAACCCCAAACGACCCACCCTGTCTGGTTTAAACCGAAAATGAACATATGCCAAAATAGGTATCGATTCGAAGGTCACGACCCTCAACATCACATCCACACTTCTAATAAGAGATAAGGACACTTTTTAGAAAATCCCAAACCCAAAAAAGTACAAAATGCCCCCCAAATAACCCCAAACGACCCACCTGGTCTGGTTTAAACCGAAAATGAACATATGTCAAAATAGGTATCGATTCGAAGGTCACGACCCTCAACATCGCATCCACACGTCTAATAAGAGATAAGGACACTTTTTGGAAAAATCCCAAACCCAAAAAAAGTACAGAAATGCCCCAAAATAACCCCAAACGACCCACCTGGTCTGGTTTAAACCGAAAATGAACATATGTCGAAATAGGTATCGATTCTTAGGTCACGACCCTCAACATCGCATCCACACGTCTAATAAGAGATAAGGACACTTTTTAGAAAATACCAAACCCAAAAAAGTATAGAAATGCCCCAAATAACCCCAAATGACCCACCCGGTCTGGTTTAAACCGAAAATGAACATATGTCGAAATAGGTATCGATTCGAAGGCCACGACCCTCAACATCGCATCCACACGTCTAATAAGAGATAAGGACACTTTTTGGAAAATCCCAAGCCCATAAAATTACAGAAATGCCCCCAAATAACCCCAAACGACCCACCCGGTCTGGTTTAAACCAAAAATGAACATATGCCAAAATAGGTATCGATTCGAAGGTCACGACCCTCAACATCGCATCCACACGTCTAATAAGTGATAAGGACACTTTTTAGAAAATACCAAACCCAAAAAAGTACAGAAATGCCCCAAAATAACCCCAAACGACCCACCCGGTCTGGTTTAAACCGAAAATGAACATATGTCGAAATAGGTATCGATTCAAAGGTCACGACCCTCAACATCGCATCCACACGTCTAATAAGAGATAAGGACACTTTTTAGAAAATCCCAAGCCCAAAAAAGTATAGAAATGCCCCGAAATAACCCCAAACGACCCACCCGGTCTGGTTTAAACCAAAAATGAACATATGTCAAAATAGGTATCGATTCGAAGGTCACGACCCTCAACATCGCATCCACACGTCTAATAAGAGATAAGGACACTTTTTAGAAAATACCAAACTCAAAAAAAGCACAGAAATGCCCCCTAATAACCCCAAATGACCCACCCGGTCTGGTTTAAACCGAAAATGAACATATGTCGAAATAGGTATCGATTCGAAGGTCACGACCCTCAACATCGCATCCACACGTCTAATAAGAGAAAAAGACACTTTTTGGAAAATCCCAAGCCCAAAAATGACATAAATGCCCTCCAAATAACCCCAAACGACCCACCCGGTTTGGTTTAAACCAAAAATGAACATATGTCAAAATAGGTATCGATTCGAAGGTCACAACCTCAACATCGCATCCACACGTCTAATAAGAGATAAGGACACTTTTTAGAAAATCCCAAACCCAAAAAAAGTACAAAAATGCCCCCAAATAACCCCAAATGACCCACCTGGTCTGGTTTAAACCGAAAATGAACATATGTCGAAATAGGTATCGATTCGAAGGTCACGACCCTCAACATCGCATCCACACGTCTAATAAGAGATAAGGACACTTTTTAGAAAAATACCAAACCCAAAAAAGTACAGAAATGCCCCCAAATAACCCCAAATGACCCACCTGGTCTGGTTTAAACCGAAAATGAACATATGTCGAAATAGGTATCGATTCGAAGGTCACAACCTCAACATCGCATCCACTCGTCTAATAAGAGATAAGGACACTTTTTAGAAAATCCCAAACCCAAAAAAGTACAGAAATGCCCCAAATAACCCCAAATGACCCACCCGGTCTGGTTTAAACCGAAAATGAACATATGTCGAAATAGGTATCGATTCGAAGGTCACGACCCACAACATCGCATCCACACGTCTAATAAGAGATAAGGACACTTTTTAGAAAATACCAAACCCAAAAAAGTATAGAAATGCCCCGAAATAACCCCAAACGACCAACCTAGTCTAGTTTAAACCGAAAATGAACATATGTCGAAATAGGTATCGATTTGAAGGTCACGACCCTCAACATCGCATCCACACGTCTAATAAGAGATAAGGACACTTTTTAGAAAATCCCAAACCCAAAAAAGTACAAAAATGCCTCGAAATAACCCCAAACGACCCACCCGGTCTGGTTTAAACCGAAAATGAACATATGTCGAAATAGGTATCGATTCGAAGGTCACGACCCTCAACATCGCATCCACACATCTAATAAGAGATAAGGACACTTTTTAGAAAATACCAAACCCAAAAAAGTACAGAAATGCCCCCAAATAACCCCAAACGACCAACCAGGTCTAGTTTAAACCGAAAATGAAAATATGTCAAAATAGGTATCGATCCGAAGGTCACGACCTCAACATCACATCCACTCGTCTAATAAGAGATAAGGACACTTTTTAGAGAATCAAACCAAAAAAGTAGTTGAAATGCCCGAAATAACCCCAAACGACCCATCCGGTCCTGGTTTAAACCGAAAATGAACATATGTCGAAATAGGTATCGATTCAAAGGTCACGACCCTTAACATCGCATCCACACGTCTAATAAGAGATAAGGACACTTTTAGATAAAACAAACCAAAAAAGTATAAAATGCCCCGAAATAACCCCAAACGACCCACCGGTCGAGTTTAAATAAAAATGAACATATGTCAAAATAGGTATCGATTCGAAGGTCACGACCTCAACATCGCATCCACACGTCTAATAAGAGATAAGGACACTTTTTAGAAAATACCAAACCAAAAAAAGTATAGAAATGCCCCCAAATAACCCCAAACGACCCACCCGGTTTGGTTTAAACCGAAAATGAACATATGTCAAAATAGGTATCGATTCAAAGGTTTTGACCCTCAACATCGCATCCACCCGTCTAATAAGAGATAAGGACACTTTTTGCAAAATCCCAAGCCCATAAAAGTACAGAAATGCCCCTGTAGAGACTGAATTTTGTCACTCCCCGGCGATGATGACAACAGGACACGGACAGACATCGGTATCTCTCTCAAGAAGGACTCTTGTCCCTACATCTAAACCAAATCACCCTAACATCCCTAAAATGACTTCTAAGACCCTTTTATCAAATGCTGAAGGAGGTACTGCTCACCCTCCTCCACCACGGCGGTCCCACGGCGCCGTGGACTCTTCCCACGGCACCGTGGGGATGTGTACCGGATTTCCACGGCGCCATGAGGGGGTATGACATCAGCCTGCTGATGTCACCCACGGTGCCGTGGAAAAGTCCCCCACGGCGCCGTGGACATCTCCACTGTGCCGTGGAGGACTTATCTAGCCAGGAGAGAGAGGGGACCCCTCCCTATAAATAGGAGGGTCTCCCTCCCTCATTTCTCAAGCTTTTCTGGGGTAAGAAGACCCTCCAGAGCTCGTTTTCCCCCCTTTTCGCCCTCTTTTCCTCCGTCTTTTCCTCGTGAGTATGTGAGTGAGTGGAGTTCTTCGACGTAGGTAGATCCTTCGGTTACCCATCCAAGCATAGAGCGATTCCGCTCTTGGGTATTGTTATCCGTTCAGTGTACGGATAACGAAAAACCCCCTTTACAGCCGTTATTCTGTCTATATACAGATAGCGAGAATCTCTTATATAGCCGTTACTCTGCCCGAAGTCTGAGTGACAAAACTCATCTCGCATAGCCTCATTCTGTCCGACAAGAGAGAGAGAAGCCGATCGTCCGTCTCCACCTGAGCCGTAGGACATCACATATTTCGCCATCGGTGCGCTTTCATTTATTTCTTGCATTTCTAGACAGGTATCTGTCTCTTTCCTTTTCATTATTTTTGGCATAATGTAGACAATTAAAGTAACTCGTTTAGTGTACATAATAAATGATTTTCTCTTCCTTTGTCAAGATTAGTGTATCATAATTTAGCCTTACATGCTATTATAAGATATATTATCAAGGGAGAATATTCAAAAACCAGCATCTAGGAGAAAGACCGATTTATCCGGGCGAGGTGGGTGCCTAACACCTTCCCACCCTCGTAACCTGACTACTTACCTTGAATCTCTGGCACGACCATATGGAATCACGTAGCCCTTTCCGCTAACCCCGGATGGGGCTACACCCATTGGGTCCTAGGCCCTAATCCTAGGTGGCGACTCCATTCCTTTATAAAGCATGATCCCAATCCCCATGATGATATATCAGAACGATACATCGTTATTCATCGAACCCAATCATTGTCGCCATAGGGCTGAGGAACCCTCAGCCGGAGGACCACGGTACTTACAGCCCCCAAATAACCGCAAATGACCCACCCGGTCTGGTTTAAACTGAAAATTCACATATGTCAAAATAGGTATCAATTCGAAGGTCAGGAACTCAACAACGCTTCCACTCGTCTAATAAGAGATAATGACACATTTTAGAGAATCCCAAACCCAAAAAAGTACAGAAATGCCCCCGAATTACCCCAAACGACCCACCCGGTCTGGTTTAAACCCAAAATGAACATATGTCGAAATAGGTATCGATTCGAGGGTCACGACCCACAACATCGCATCCACACGTCTAATAAGAGATAAGGACACTTTTTAGAAAATCTCAAGCCCATAAAAGTACAGAAATGCACCCAAATAACTCCAAACGACCCACCCAGTCTGGCTTAAACCGAAATACACATATGTCGAAATAGGTATCGATTCGAAAGTCATCACACTCAACATTGCATCCACATGTCTAATAAGAGATAAGGATAATTTTATAAAATTTTCAAATCCAAAAAAGAACTGAATGCCCCCAAATAACCCCAAACGACCCACCCAGTCTGGTTTAAACCGAAAATGAACATATGTCGAAATGAATATCGATTCGATGGTCACGACACTCAACATCGTATCCACATGTCTAATAAGTGATAAGGACACCTTTTAGAGAATCCCAAACAAAAAAAAGTACAGAAATGCCCCAAAATAACCCCAAACGACCCACCTGGTTTGGTTTAAACCGAAAATGAACATATGTCGAAATAGGTATCGATTCGAAGGTCACGACCCTCAACATCGTATCCACACGTCTAGTAGGAGATAAGGACACTTTTCAGAAAATCCCAAACCCAAAAAAGTACAGAAATGCCCCAAAACAACCCCAAACGACCCACCCGGTCTAGTTTAAACCGAAAATGAACATATGCCAAAATATGTATCGATTCAAAGGTCACGATCCTCAACATCGCATCCACACATTTAATAAGAGATTAGGACACTTGTTAGAAAATACAAAAACCAAAAAGTACAGAAATGCCCCGAAATAACCCCAAACGACCCACCCGGTTTGGTTTAAACAGAAAATGAACATATGTCGAAATAGCTATTGATTCGAAGGTCACGAACTGAACGCCGCTTCTATTCGTCTAAGAAGAGATAAGGACACTTTTTAGAAAATCCCAAACCCAAAAAAGTAGAGAAATGTCCCCAAATAACCCCAAACGACCCACTCGGTCTGGTTTAAACCGAAAATGAACATAAGTCAAAATAGGTATCGATGCGAAGGTCACGACCCTCAACATCGCTTCCCCACGTCTAATAAGAGATAAGGACACTTTTTGGAACATTCCAAGCCCATAAAAGAACAGAAATGCCCTCAAACAACCCATCCGATCAGGCTTAAACCAAAAATGAACATATATGTCAAAATAGGTATCGATTCAAAGGTCACGATCATCAACATCGCATCCACACGTCTAATAACAGATAAGAACACTTTTTGGAAAATCCCAAGCCCATAAAAGTACAGAAATGCCCCCAAATAACCCCAAATGACCCACCCGATCTAGTTTAAACTGAAAATGAACATATTTCAAAATAGGTACCGATTCCAAGGTCAGGAACTCAACAACGCTTCCAGTCGTCTGATAAGAGATAAGGACACTTTTTAGAGAATCCCAAACCCAAAAAAAGTTTAGAAATGCCCCCAAATTACCCCAAATGACCCACTCGGTCTGGTTTAAACCGAAAATGAACATATGTCGAAATACGTATCGATTCGATGGTTATGACCTCAACATTGCTTCCACTCATCTAATAAGAGATAAGGACACTTTTTAGATAATCCCAAACCCAAAAAAGTATAGAAATGCCCCCAAATAACCCCAAACGACCCACCCGATCTAGTTTATATAAAAAATGAACATATATCGAAATAGGGATCGATTAATGGGTCACGACCCTCAACATCGTATCCACACGTCTAATAACAGAGAAGTACACTTTTTTGAAAATCCCAAGCCCATAAAAGTACAAAAATGCCCCCAAATGACCCACCCGGTCTGGTTTAAACTGAAACTGAACATATTTCAAAATAGGTACCGATTCCAAGGTCAGGAACTCAACAATGCTTCCACTCGTCTAATAAGAGATAAGGACACCTTTTAAAGAATCCCAAACCCAAAAAAAGTATCGAAATGCCCCCAAATAACCCCAAATGACCCACCCGGTCTGGTTTAAACTGAAAATGAACATATTTCAAAATAGGTACCGATTCCAAGGTCAGGAACTCAACAACGCTTCCACTCGTCTGATAAGAGATAAGGACACTTTTTAGAGAATCTCAAACCCAAAAAAGAACAGAAATGCCCAGAAATAACCCCAAACGACCCACCCGGTCTGGTTTAAACCGAAAATTAACATATGTCGAAATAGGTATCGATTCGAATGTCACGACCCTCAACATCGCATCCACACGTCTAATAGGAGATACAGACACTTTTAGAAAATACCAAACTCAATAAAGCAAAGAAATGCCCCGAAATAACCCCAAACGACCCACCCGTCTGGTTTAAACGAAAAATGAACATATGTCGAAATAGGTATCGATTCGAAGGTCACGACCCTAAACATCGCATCCACACGTTAATTAAGAGATAAGGACACTTTTTAGAAAATCCCAAGATAAAAAAAGTGCAGAAATGCCCCCAAATAACCACAAACGACCCACCCGGTCTGGTTTAAACCGAAAATGAACATATCACAAAATAGGTATCGATTCGAAGGTCACGACCCTCAAACATCGTATGAACACGTCTAATAAGAGATAAGAACACTTTTTAGAAAATCACAAACCCAAAAAAGTACAGAAATGCCCCTTAATAACCCGAAAAGACCCCCTTTGGTCAGGTTTAAACCGAAAATGAACATATGTCAAAATAGGTATCGATTCGCAGGTAACATCCCTCAATATCGCATCCACACGTCTAATAAGAGATAAGGACACTTTTTAGAAAATACCAAACCCAAAAAAGTACAGAAATGCCCCTAAATAACCCCAAACGACCCACCCGAGTTGGTTTAAACCGAAAATGAACATAAGTCAAAATAGGTATCGATGCGAAGGTCACGACCCACAACATCGCTTCCCACGTCTAGTAAGAGATAAGGAAACTTTTTGAAAAATCCTAAGCCCATAAAAAAAGTACTGAAATGCTGCCCAAATAATCCCAAACGACCCACCGATCCGGTTTAAACAAACAATGAACATATGCCAAAATAGGTATCGATTCATAGGTCACGACCTCAACATCGCATCCACAAGTCTAATAAGAGATAAGGACACTTTTTTATGAAATACAAACTCAAAATGCACGAAATGCCCCGAAACCACCCTAAAAGACCCACCCGGTCAGGTTTAATCCAAAAATAAACTTATGTTGAAATTTGGATCGATTCGAAGGTCACGAACTCAACATCGCTTCCACTCATCTAATAAGAGATAAGGACACTTTTAAAGAATCCCGAACCCAAAAAAGTACGAAATGCCCCAAATAAACCCAAACGACCCACCCCATCTTGTTTAAACCGAAAATGAACATATGTCGAAATAGGTAGCGATTCGAAGGTCACGACCTCAACATCGATCCACATGTCTAATAAGAGATAAAAACACTTTTGGAAAATCCCAAACCCATAAAATGAAGAAATACCCTAAATAACCCCAAACGACCCACCGATTTGGTTTAAACCGAAAATGAACATATGCCAAAATAGGTATCGATTTGTAGGTCACGACCCTCAACCTCACATCCACACGTCTAATAAGTGATATGGACACTTTTTAGAAAATACCAAACCCAAAAAAGTACAGAAATGCCCCAAAATAACCCCAAAAGACCCACCCGTCCTGGTTAAAACCGAAAATGAAAATATGTCGAAATAGGTATCGATTCAAAGGTCACGACCCTCAACATCGCAGCCACACGTCTAATAAGAGATAAGGGCACTTTTTGGAATATCCCAAGCCCATAAATGTATAGAAATGCCCTAAAAATAACCCCAAACGACCCACCCGGTCTGGTTTAAACAAAAAATGAACATATGTCGAAATAGGTATCAATTCGTAGGTCACGACCCTCAACATCGCATCCACACGTCTAATAAGAGATAAGGACACTTTTTGCAAAATACCAAACTCAAAAAAGCACAGAAATGCCCCGAAATAACCCCAAATGACCCACCTGGTCTGGTTTAAACCGAAAATGAACATATGTCGAAATAGGTATCGATTCGAAGGTCACGACCCTCAACATCGCATCCACACGTCTAATAAGAGAAAAATACACTTTTTGGAAAATCCCAAGCCCATAAAATGATAGAATTGCCCCCAAATAACCCCAAACGACCCACCCGGTTTGGTTTAAACCAAAAATGAACAAATGCCGAAATAGGTATCGATTCGTAGGTCACGACCCTCAACATCGCATCCACGCGTTTAATAAGAGATAAAGACACTTTTTGGAAAATCCCAAGCCCATAAAAGTACCGAAATGCCCCCAAATAACCCCAAATGACCCACCCGGTTTGGTTTAAACCGAAAATTAACATATGCCGAAATAGGTATCGATTCGTAGGTCACGACCCTCAACATCGCGTCCACACGTCTAATAAGAGACAAGAACACTTTTTACAAAATACCAAACTCAAAAAAGCACAGAAATGCCCCGTAATAACCCCAAATGACCCACCTGGTCTGGTTTAAACCGAAAATGAACATATGTCGAAATAGGTATCGATTCGAAGGTCACAACCCTCAACATCGCATCCACACGTCTAATAAGAGAAAAAGACACTTTTTGGAAAATCCCAAGCCCATAAAATGACAGAATTGCCCCCAGATAACCCCAAACGACCCACCCTGTTTGGTTTAAACCGAAAATGAACATATGCAAAAATAGGTATCCATTCGTAGGTCACGACCCTCAACCTCACACCCACACTTCTAATAAGTGATAAGGACACTTTTTAGAAAATACCAAACCCAAAAAAGTACAGAAATGCCCCAAAATAACCCCAAACGACCCACCCGGTCTGGTTGAAACCGAAAATGAAAATATGTCGAAATAGGTATCGATTCAAAGGTCACGACCCTCAACATCGCAGCCACACGTCTAATAAGAGATAAGGGCACTTTTTGGAATATCCCAAGCCCATAAAAGTACAGAAATGCTCCCAAAATAACCCCAAAAGACCCACCCGGTCTGGTTTAAACAAAAAATGAACATATGTCGAAATAGGTATCAATTCGTAGGTCACGACCCTCAACATCGCATCCACACGTCTAATAAGAGATAAGGACACTTTTTACAAAATACCAAACTCAAAAAGCACAGAAATGCCCCGTAATAACCCCAAATGACCCACCTGGTCTGGTTTAAACCGAAAATGAACATATATCGAAATAGGTATCGATTCGAAGGTCACGACCCTCAACATCGCATCCACACGTCTAATAAGAGAAAAAGACACTTTTTGGAAAATCCCAAGCCCATAAAATGACAAAATTGGCCCCAAAAAACCCCAAACGACCCACCCGGTTTGGTTAAAACCAAAAATGAACATATGCCGAAATAGGTTTCGATTCTTAGGTCACGACCCTCAACATCGCATCCAGACGTTTAATAAGAGATAAAGACAATTTTTGGAAAATCGCAAGGCCATAAAAGTACCAAAATGCCCCCAAATAACCCCAAATGACCCACCCGGTTTGGTATAAACCGAAAATGAACATAAGCCGAAATAGGTATCGATTCAAAGGTCACGACCCTCAACCTCGCATCCACACGTCTAATAAGTGATAAGGACACTTTTTAGAAAATACCAAACCCAAAAAAGTACAGAAATGAACCAAAATAACCCCAAACGACCCACCCGGTCTAGTTTAAACCGAAAATGAACATATGTCGAAATAGGTATCGAATCAAAGGTCACGACCCTAGACATCGCATCCACACGTCTAATAATAGATAAGGACACTTTTTGGAACATTCCAAGCCCATAAAAGAACAGAAATGCCCTCAAATAACCCCAAACGACCCATCCGGTCAGGTTTAAACCGAAAATGAACATATGTCAAAATAGGTATCGATTCGAAGGTCACGACCCTCAACATCGCATCCACACGTTTATTAAGAGATAAGGACACTTTTTAGAAAATCCCAAGATCAAAAAAGTGCAAAAATGCCCCCAAATAACCACAAACGACCCACCCGGTCTGGTTTAAACCGAAAATGAACATATCACAAAATAGGTATTGATTCGAAGGTCACGACACTCAGCATCGCATCCACACGTCTAATAAGAGATAAGGACACCTTTTACGGAATCCCAAACAAAAAAAAGTACAAAAATGCCCCCAAATAACCCCAAACGACCCACCCGGTCTAGTTTAAATCGAAAATGAACATATGCAAAAATAGGTATCAATTCGTAGGTCATGACCGTCAACATCGCATCCACACGTCTAATAAGAGATAAGGACACTTTTTAGAAAATAACAAACTCAAAAAAGCACAGAAATGCCCCGAAATAACCCCAAACGACCCACCTGGTCTGGTTTAAACCGAAAATGAACATATGTCGAAATAGGTATCGATTCGAAGGTCACGACCCTCAACATCGCATCCACACGTCTAATAAGAGATAAAAACACTTTTTGGAAAATCCCAAGCCCATAAAATGATAGAAATGCCCCCAAATAACCCCAAACGACCCACCCGGTTTGGTTTAAACCGAAAATGAACATATGCCAAAATAGGTATCGATTCGTAGGTCACGACCCTCAACCTCACATCCACACGTCTAATAAGTGATAAGGACACTTTTTAGAAAATACCAAACCCAAAAAGGTATAGAAATGCCCCAAAATAAACACAAACGACCCACCCGGTCTTGTTGAAACCGAAAATGAAAATATGACGAAATGGGTATCATCGATTCAAAGGTCACGACCCTCAACATCGCAGCCACACGTCTAATAAGAGATAAGGGCACTTTTTGGAATATCCCAAGCCCATAAAAGTACAGAAATGCCCCCAAAATAACCGCAAACGACCCACCCGGTCTGGTTTAAACCAAAAATGAACATATGTCGAAATAGGTATCAATTCGTAGGTCACGACCCTCAACATCGCATCCACACGTCTAATAAGAGATAAGGACACTTTTTACAAAATACCAAACTCAAAAAAGCACAGAAATGCCCCGTAATAACCCCAAATGACCCACCTGGTCTGGTTTAAACCGAAAATGAACATATGTCGAAATAGGTATCGATTCGAAGGTCACGACCCTCAACATCGCATCCACACGTCTAATAAGAGATAAGGACATTTTGTAGAAAATCTCAAGCCAATAAAGTACAGAAATGCACCCAAATAACTCCAAACGACCCACCCAGTCTGGTTTAAACCGAAAATGCACATATGTCAAAATAGGTATTGATTCGAAAGTCATGACACTCAACAACGCATCCACATGTCTAATAAGGGATAAGGATAATTTTTAAAAAATTTTAAATCCAAAAAAGTACAGAAATGCCCCCAAATAACCCCAAACGACCCACCCGATCTAGTTTAAACCGAAAATGAACGTATGTCGAAATAGATATCGATTCGATGGTCACGACACTCAACATCGCATCCACACGTCTAATAAGAGATAAGGACACCTTTTAGAGAATCCCAAACAAAAAAAAGTACAGAAATGCCCCCTAATAACCACAAACGACCCACCCTGTCTGGTTTAAATCGAAAATGAACATATGCCAAAATAGGTATCAATTCGTAGGTCACCACCTCAACATCGCATCCACACGTCTAATAAGAGATAAGGACACTTTTTAGAAAATACCAAACTCAAAAAAGCACAGAAATGCCCCGAAATAACCCCAAACGACCCACCTGGTCTGGTTTAAACCGAAAATGAACATATGTCGAAATAGGTATCGATTTGAAGACCAAGACCCTCAACATCGTATCCACACGTTTAATAAGAGATAAAAACACTTTTTGGAAAATCCCAAGCCCATAAAATGACAGAAATGCCCCCAAATAACCCCAAACGACCCACCCGATTTGGTTTAAATCGAAAATGAACATATGCCAAAATAGGTATCCATTCGTAGGTCATGACCCTCAACCTCACATCCACACTTCTAATAAGTGATAAGGACACTTTTTAGAAAATACCAAACCCAAAAAAGTACAGAAATGCCCCAAAATAACCCCAAACGACCCACCCGGTCTGGTTGAAACCGAAAATGAAAATATGTCAAAATAGGTATCGATTCAAAGATCACAACCCTCAACATCGCAGCCACACGTCTAATAAGAGACAAGGGCACTTTTTGGAATATCCCAAGCCCATAAAAGTACAGAAATGCCCCCAAAATAACCCCAAACGACCCACCCGGTCTGGTTTAAACCAAAAATGAATATATGTCGAAATAGGTATCAATACGTAGGTCACGACCCTCAACATCGTATCCACACGTCTAATAAGAGATAAGGACACTTTTTACAAAATACCAAACTCAAAAAAGCACAGAAATGCCCCGTAATAACCCCAAATGACCCACCTGGTCTGGTTTAAACCGAAAATGAACATATGTCGAAATAGGTATCGATTCGAAGGTCACGACCCTCAACATCGCATCCACACGTCTAATAAGAGAAAAAGACACTTTTTGGAAAATCCCAAGCCCATAAAATGATAAAATTGCCCCCAAATAACCCCAAACGACCCACCCGGTTTGGTTAAAACCGAAAATGAACATATGCCGAAATAGGTATCGATTCGTAGGTCACGACCCTCAACATCGCATCCACACGTTTAATAAGAGATAAAGACAATTTTTGGAAAATCGCAAGGCCATAAAAGTACCGAAATGCCCCCAAATAACCCCAAATGACCCACCCGGTTTGGTTTAAATCGAAAATGAACATAAGCCGAAATAGGTATCGATTCATAGGTCACGACCCTCAACATCGCATCCACACGTCTAATAAGTGATAAGGACACTTTTTAGAAAATACCAAACCGAAAATAGTACAGAAATGCCCAAAAATAACCCCAAATGACCCACCCGGTCTAGTTTAAACCGAAAATGAACATATGTCGAAATAGGTATCGAATCAAACGTCACGACCCTAGACATCGCATCCACACGTCTAATAAGAGATAAGGACACTTTTTGGAACATTCCAAGCCCATAAAAGAACAGAAATGCCCTCAAATAACCCCAAACGACCCATCCGGTCAGGTTTAAACCGAAAATGAACATATGTCAAAATAGGTATCGATTCGAAGGTCACGACCCTCAACATCGCATCCACACGTCTAATAGGAGATACAGACACTTTTAGAAAATACCAAACTCAATAAAGCATAGAAATGCCCCGAAATAACCCCAAACGACCCACCTGTCTGGTTTAAACGAAAAATGAACATATGTCGAAATAGGTATCGATTCGAAGGTCACAACCCTCAACATCGCATCCACATGTTTATTAAGAGATAAGGACACTTTTTAGAAAATCCCAAGATCAAAAAAGTGCAAAAATGCCCCCAAATAACCACAAACGACCTACCCGGTCTGGTTTAAACCAAAAATGAACATATCACAAAATAGGTATCGATTCGAAGGTCACAACACTCAACATCGCATCCACACGTCTAATAAGAGATAAGGACACCTTTTAGAGAATCCCAAACAAAAAAAAATACAAAAATGCCCCCAAATAATCCCAAACGACCCACCTGGTCTGGTTTAAATCGAAAATGAACATATGCCAAAATAGGTATCAATTCGTAGGTCATGACCGTCAACATCGCATCCACACGTCTAATAAGAGATAAGGACACTTTTTAGAAAATACCAAACTCAAAAAAGCACAGAAATGCCCCGAAATAACCCCAAACGACCCACCTGTTTGGTTTAAAACGAAAATGAACATATGTCGAAATAGGTATCGATTCGAAGGTCACGACCCTCAACATCGCATCCACACGTCTAATAAGAGATAAAAACACTTTTTGGAAAATCCCAAGCCCATAAAATGATAGAAATGCCCCCAAATAACCCCAAACGACCCACCCGATTTGGTTTAAACCGAAAATAAACATATGCCAAAATAGGTATCGATTCGTAGGTCACGACCCTCAACCTCACATCCACACGTCTAATAAGTGATAAGGACACTTTTTAGAAAATACCAAACCCAAAAAAATACAGAAATGCCCCAAAATAACCGCAAACGACCCACCCGGTCTGGTTGAAACCGAAAATAAAAATATGTCGAAATAGGTATCGATTCAAAGGTCACGACCCTCAACATCGCAGTCACACGTCTAATAAGAGATAAGGGCACTTTTTGGAATATCCCAAGCCCATAAAAGTACAGAAATGCCCCCAAAATAACCCCAAACGACCCACCCGGTCTGGTTTAAACCAAAAATGAACACATGTCGAAATAGGTATCAATTCGTAGGTCACGACCCTCAACATCGCATCCACATGTCTAATAAGAGATAAGAACACTTTTTACAAAATACCAAACTCAAAAAAGCATAGAAATGCCCCGTAATAACCCCAAATGACCCACCTGGTCTGGTTTAAACCGAAAATGAACATATGTCGAAATAGGTATCGATTCGAAGGTCACGACCCTCAACATCGCATCCACACGTCTAATAAGAGAAAAAGACACTTTTTGGAAAATCCCAAGCCCATAAAATGACATAATTGCCCCCAGATAACCCCAAACGACCCACCCGGTTTGGTTTAAACCGAAAATGAACATATGTCGAGATAGGTATCGATTCGAAGGTCACAACCTCAACATCGCATCCACTCGTCTAATAAGAGATAAGGACACTTTTTAGAGAATCTCAAACCCAAAAAAGAACAGAAATGCCCAGAAATAACCCCAAATGACCCACCCGGTCTGGTTTAAATCGAAAATTAACATATGTCGAAATAGGTATCGATTCGAATGTCACGACCCACAACATCGCATCCATACGTCTAATAAGAGATAAGGATACTTTTTAGAAAATACCAAACCAAAAAAATTATAGAAATGCCCCGAAATAACCCCGAACGACCAACCTAGTCTAGTTTAACCCGAAAATGAACATATATCGAAATAGGTATCGATTTGAAGGTCACGACCTCAACATCGCATCCACTCGTCTAATAAGAGATAAGGACACTTTTTAGAGAATCTCAAACCCAAAAAAGAACAAAAATGCCTAGAAATAACCCCAAACGACCCACCCGGTCTGGTATAAACCGAAAATTGACATATGTCGAAATTGGTATCGATTCGAAGGTCACGACCCTCAACATCGCATCCACACATCTAATAAGCGATATGGACACTTTTTAGAAAATACCAAACCCAAAAAAGTACAGAAATGCCCCAAAATAACCCCAAACGACCAACCAAGTCTAGTTTAAACCGAAAATGAAAATATGTCGAAATAGGTATCGATCCGAAGGTCACGACCTCAACATCACATCCACTCATCTAATAAGAGATTAGGAAACTTTTTAGAGATTATCAAACCAAAAAAAGAGTTGAAATGCTCGGAAATAATCCCAAACGACCCATCCGGTCTGGTTTAAACCGAAAATTAGCATATGTCGAAATAGGTATCGATTCGAAGGTCTCGACCCTTAACATCGTATCCACACGTCTAATAAGAGATAAGGACACTTTTTAGATAATAACAAACCAAAAAAAGTATAGAAATGCCCCGAAATAACCCCGAACGACCAACATAGTCGAGTTTGAACCGAAAATGAACATATGTCAAAATAGGTATCGATTCGAAGGTCACGACCTCAACATCGCATCCACTCGTCTAATAAGAGATAACGAAACTTGTTAGAAAATCCAAACCCAAAAAAGTATAGAAATGCCCCCAAATAACCCCAAACGACCCACCCGGTTTGGTTTAAACCGAAAATGAACATATGTCAAAATAGGTATCGATTCAAAGGTTTCGACCCTCAACATCGCATCCACCTGTCTAATAAGAGATAAGGACACTTTTTGCAAAATCTCAAGCCCATAAAAGTACAGAAATGCCCCTGTAGAGACTGAATTTTGTCACTCCCCGGCGATGATAACAACAGGACACAGACAGACATCGGTATCTCTCTCAAGAAGGACTCTTGTCCCTACATCTAAACCAAATCACCTAACATCCCTAAAATGACTTCTAAGACCCTTTTATCAAATGCTGAAGGAGGTACTGCTCACCCTCCCCCACCAAGGCAGTCCCACGGCACCGTGGACTCTTCCCACGGCACCGTGGACGCCTTCCCACGGCACCGTGGGTGCATTCCCACGGCACCGTGGGGATGTGTACCGGATTTCCACGGCGCCATGAGGGGGTATGACATCAGCCTACTGATGTCACCCACGGCGCCGTGGAAAAGTCCCCCACGGCGCCGTGGAAAAGTCCCCCACGGCGCCGTGAACATCTCCACTGTGCCGTGGAGGACTTATCTAGCCAGGAGAGAGAGGGGACCCCTCCCTATAAATAGGAGGGTCTCCCTCCCTCATTTCTCAAGCTTTTCTGGGGTAAGGAGACCCTCCAGAGCTCGTTTTCCCCCCTTTTCGCCCTCTTTTCCTCCGTCTTTTCCTCGTGAGTATGTGAGTGAGTGGAGTTCTTCGACGTAGGTAGATCCTTCGGTTACCCATCCAAGCATAGAGCGATTCCGCTCTTGGGTATTGTTATCCCTTCAGTGTACGGATA
Organism: Telopea speciosissima; assembly: GCF_018873765.1. Taxonomy (NCBI): domain Eukaryota; kingdom Viridiplantae; phylum Streptophyta; class Magnoliopsida; order Proteales; family Proteaceae; genus Telopea; species Telopea speciosissima. The sequence goes on from NW_025317391.1 coordinate 68,904, forward strand.
ACGAAAAACCCCCTTTACAGCCGTTATTCTGTCTATATACAGATAGCGAGAATCTCTTATATAGCCGTTACTCTGCCCGAAGTCTGAGTGACAAAACTCATCTCGCATAGCCTCATTCTGTCCGACAAGAGAGAGAGAAGCCGATCGTCCGTCTCCACCTGAGCCGTAGGACATCACATATTTCGCCATCGGTGCGCTTTCATTTATTTCTTGCATTTCTAGACAGGTATCTGTCTCTTTCCTTTTCATTATTTTTGGCATAATGTAGACAATTAAAGTAACTCGTTTAGTGTACATAATAAATGATTTTCTCTTCCTTTGTCAAGATTAGTGTATCATAATTTAGCCTTACATGCTATTATAAGATATATTATCAAGGGAGAATATTCAAAAACCAGCATCTAATAGAAAGACCGGTTTATCCGGGCGAGGTGGGTGGCTAACACCTTCCCACCCTCGTAACCTGACTACTTACCTTGAATCTCTGACACGACCATATGGAATCACGTAGCCCTTTCCGCTAACCCCGGATGGGGCTACACCCATTGGGTCCTAGGCCCTAATCCTAGGTGGCGACTCCATTCCTTTATAAAGCATGATCCCAATCCCCATGATCATATATCAGAACGATACACCGTTATTCATCGAACCCAATCATTGTCGCCATAGGGCTGAGGAACCCTCATCCGGAGGACCACGGTACTTACAGCCCCCAAATAACCGTAAATGACCCACCCGGTCTGGTTTAAACTGAAAATTCACATATGTCAAAATAGGTATCAATTCGAAGGTCAGGAACTCAACAACGCTTCCACTCGTCTAATAAGAGATAATGACACATTTTAGAGAATCCCAAACCCAAAAAAGTACAGAAATGCCCCCGAATTACCCCAAACGACCCACCCGGTCTGGTTTAAACCCAAAATGAACATATGTCGAAATAGGTATCGATTCGAGGGTCACGACCCACAACATCGCATCCACACGTCTAATAAGAGATAAGGACACTTTTTAGAAAATCTCAAGCCCATAAAAGTACAAAAATGCACCCAAATAACTCTAAACGACCCACCCAGTTTGGCTTAAACCGAAATACACATATGTCGAAATAGGTATCGATTCGAAAGTCATCACACTCAACATTGCATCCACATGTCTAATAAGAGATAAGGATAATTTTATAAAATTTTCAAATCCAAAAAAGAACTGACTGCCCCCAAATAACCCCAAACGACCCACCCAGTCTGGTTTAAACCGAAAATGAACATATGTTGAAATGAATATCGATTCGATGGTCACGACACTCAACATCGTATCCACATGTCTAATAAGTGATAAGGACACCTTTTAGAGAATCCCAAACAAAAAAATGTACAGAAATGCCCCAAAATAACCCCAAACGACCCACCTGGTTTGGTTTAAACCGAAAATGAACATATGTCGAAATAGGTATCGATTCGAAGGTCACGACCCTGAACATCACATCCACACGTCTAGTAGGAGATAAGGACACTTTTCAGAAAATCCCAAACCCAAAAAAGTACAGAAATGCCCCAAAACAACCCCAAACGACCCACCCGGTCTAGTTTAAACCAAAAATGAACATATGCCAAAATATGTATCGATTCAAAGGTCACGATCCTCAACATCGTATCCACACATTTAATAAGAGATTAGGACACTTGTTAGAAAATACAAAAACCAAAAAGTACAGAAATGCCCCGAAATAACCCCAAACGACCCACCCGGTTTGGTTTAAACAGAAAATGAACATATGTCGAAATACCTATTGATTCGAAGGTCACGAACTGAACGCCGTTTCTATTCGTCTAAGAAGAGATAAGGACACTTTTTAGAAAATCCCAAACCCAAAAAAGTAGAGAAATGTCCCCAAATAACCCCAAACGACCCACTCGGTCTGGTTTAAACCGAAAATGAACATAAGTCAAAATAGGTATCGATCAGGCTTAAACCGAAAATGAACATATGTCGAAATAGGTATCGATTCAAAGGTCACGATCCTCAACATCGCATCCACACGTCTAATAACAGATAAGAACACTTTTTGGAAAATCCCAAGGCCATAAAAGTACAGAAATGCCCCCAAATAACCCCAAATGACCCACCCGATCTAGTTTAAACCGAAAATGAACATATTTCAAAATAGGTACCGATTCCAAGGTCGGAACTCAACAACGCTCCACTGTCCGATAAGAGATAAGGACACTTTTAGAGAATCCCAAACCCAAAAAAGTTTAGAAATGCCCCCAAATTACCCCAAATGACCCACCCGGTCTGGTTTAAACCGAAAATGAACATATGTCGAAATACGTATCGATTCGATGGTCACGACCTCAACATTGCTTCCACTCGTCTAATAAGAGATAAGGACACTTTTTAGATAATCCCAAACCCAAAAAAGTATAGAAATGCCCCCAAATAACCCCAAACGACCCACCCGATCTAGTTTAAATAAAAAATGAACATATATCGAAATAGGTATCGATTAATGGGTCACGACCCTCAACATCGTATCCACACGTCTAATAACAGAGAAGTACACTTTTTTGAAAATCCCAAGCCCATAAAAGTACAAAAATGCCCCCAAATGACCCACCCGGTCTGGTTTAAACTGAAACTGAACATATTTCAAAATAGGTACCGATTCCAAGGTCAGGAACTCAACAACGCTTCCACTCGTCTAATAAGAGATAAGGACACCTTTTAGAGAATCCCAAACCCAAAAAAAGTATCGAAATGCCCCCAAATAACCCCAAATGACCCACCCGGTCTGGTTTAAACTGAAAATGAACATATTTCAAAATAGGTACCGATTCCAAGGTCAGGAACTCAACAACGCTTCCACTCGTCTGATAAGAGATAATGACACTTTTTAGAGAATCTCAAACCCAAAAAAGAACAGAAATGCCCAGAAATAACCCCAAACGACCCACCCGGTCTGGTTTAAACCGAAAATTAACATATGTCGAAATAGGTATCGATTCGAATGTCACGACCCTCAACATCGCATCCACACGTCTAATAGGAGATACAGACACTTTTAGAAAATACCAAACTCAATAAAGCAAAGAAAAGCCCCGAAATAACCCCAAACGACCCACCCGTTTGGTTTAAACAAAAAATGAACATATGTCGAAATAGGTATCGATTCGAAGGTCACGACCCTAAACATCGCATCCACACGTTAATTAAGAGATAAGGACACTTTTTAGAAAATCCCAAGATAAAAAAGTGCAGAAATGCCCCCAAATAACCACAAACGACCCACCCGGTCTGGTTTAAACCGAAAATGAACATATCACAAAATAGGTATCGATTCGAAGGTCACGACCCTCAAACATCGTATGAACACGTCTAATAAGAGATAAGAACACTTTTTAGAAAATCACAAACCCAAAAAAGTATAAAAATGCCCCTTAATAACCCGAAAAAACCCCCTTTGGTCAGGTTTAAACCGAAAATGAACATATGTCAAAATAGGTATCGATTCGCAGGTAACATCCCTCAATATTGCATCCGCATGTCTAATAAGAGATAAGGACACTTTTTAGAAAATACCAAACCCAAAAAAGTACAGAAATGCCCCAAAATAACCCCAAACGACCTACTCGGTCTGGTTTAAACCGAAAATGAACATAAGTCAAAATAGGTATCGATGCGAAGGTCACGACCCACAACATCGCTTCCCCACGTCTAGTAAGAGATAAGGAAACTTTTTGGAAAATCCTAAGCCCATAAAAGTACTGAAATGCTGCCCAAATAATCCCAAACGACCCACCCGATCTGGTTTAAACAAAAAATGAACATATACCAAAATAGGCATCGATTCATAGGTCACGACCCTCAACATCACATCCACACGTCTAATAAGAGATAAGGACACTTTTTATGAAATACGAAACTCAAAAATGCACAGAAATGCCCCGAAACCACCCTAAAAGACCCACCCGGTCAGGTTTAATCCGAAAATAAACTTATGTCAAAATTTGGATCGATTCGAAGGTCACGAGCTCAACATCGCTTCCACTCATCTAATAAGAGATAATGACACTTCTTAAAGAATCTCGAACCCAAAAGAGTACAGAAATGCCCCCAAATAAACCCAAACGACCCACCCCATCTTGTTTAAACCGAAAATGAACATATGTCGAAATAGGTATCGATTCGAAGGTCACGACCCTCAACATCGTATCCACATGTCTAATAAGAGATAAAAACACTTTTTGGAAAATCCCAAACCCATAAAATGACAGAAATACCCCCAAATAACCCCAAACGACCCACCCGATTTGGTTTAAACCGAAAATGAACATATGCCAAAATAGGTATCGATTTGTAGGTCACGACCCTCAACCTCACATCCACACATCTAATAAGTGATATGGACACTTTTTAGAAAATACCAAACCCAAAAAAGTACAGAAATGCCCCAAAATAACCCCAAAAGACCCACCCGGTCTGGTTGAAACCGAAAATGAAAATATGTCGAAATAGGTATCGATTCAAAGGTCACGACCCTCAACATCGCAGCCACACGTCTACTAAGAGATAAGGGCACTTTTTGGAATATCCCAAGCCCATAAATGTACAGAAATGCCCTAAAAATAACCCCAAACGACCCACCCGGTCTGGTTTAAACAAAAAATGAACATATGTCGAAATAGGTATCAATTCGTAGGTCACGACCCTCAACATCGCAGCCACACGTCGAATAAGAGATAAGGACACTTTTTGCAAAATACCAAACTCAAAAAAGCACAGAAATGCCCCGAAATAACCCCAAATGACTCACCTGGTCTGGTGTAAACCGAAAATGAACATATGTCGAAATAGGTATCGATTCGAAGGTCACGACCCTCAACATCGCATCCACACGTCTAATAAGAGAAAAATACACTTTTTAGAAAATCCCAAGCCCATAAAATGATAGAATTGCCCCCAAATAACCCCAAACGACCCACCCGGTTTGGTTTAAACCAAAAATGAACAAATGCCGAAATAGGTATCGATTCGTAGGTCACGACCCTCAACATCGCATCCACGCGTTTATTAAGAGATAAAGACACTTTTTGGAAAATCCCAAGCCCATAAAAGTACCGAAATGCCCCCAAATAACCCCAAATGACCCACCCGGTTTGGTTTAAACCGAAAATTAACATATGCCGAAATAGGTATCGATTCGTAGGTCACGACCCTCAACATCGCATCCACACGTATAATAAGTGATAAGGACACTTTTTAGAAAATACCAAACCCAAAAAAGTATAGAAATGCCCCAAAATAACTCCAAACGGCCCACCCGGTAAACCGAAAATGAACATAAGTCGAAATAGGTATCGAATCAAAGGTCACGACCCTAGACATCGCATCCACACGTCTAATAAGAGATAAGGACACTTTTTGGAACATTCCAAGCCCATAAAAGAACAGAAATGCCCTCAAATAACCCCAAACAACCCATCCGGTCAGGTTTAAACCGAAAATGAACATATGTCAAAATAGGTATCGATTCGAAGGTCACGACCCTCAACATCGCATCCACACGTCTAATAGGAGATACAGACACTTTTAGAAAATACCAAACTCAATAAAGCATAGAAATGCCCCGAAATAACCCCAAACGACCCACCCGTCTGGTTTAAACGAAAAATGAACATATGTCGAAATAGGTATCGATTCGAAGGTCACGACCCTAAACATCGCATCCACACGTTAATTAAGAGATAAGGACACTTTTTAGAAAATCCCAAGATAAAAAAAGTGCAGAAATGCCCCCAAATAACCACAAACGACCCACCCAGTTTGGTTTAAACCGAAAATGAACATATCATAAAATAGGTAACGATTCGAAGGTCATGACCCTCAAACAATGTATGAACACGTCTAATAAGAGATAAGAACACTTTTTAGAAAATCACAAACCCAAAAAAGTACAGAAATGCCCCTTAATAACCCGAAAAGACCCCCTTTGGTCAGGTTTAAACCGAAAATGAACATATGTCAAAATAGGTATCGATTCGCAGGTAACATCCCTCAACATCGCATCCACACGTCTAATAAGAGATAAGGACACTTTTTAGAGAATCACAAACCCAAAAAAGAACAGAAATAACCCCAAACAACCCACCCGATCTTGTTTAAACCGAAAAGTAACATATGTCAAAATAGGTATCGATTCGAAGGTCACGACCCTCAACATCGCATCCACACGTCTAATAAGAGATAAGGAAACTTTTTAGAAAATACCAAATTCAAAAAAACACAAAAATGCCCCAAAATAACCCCAAACGACCCACCCGGTCTGGTTTAAACCGAAAATGAACATATGTCGAAATAGGTATCGATTCGAAGGTCACGACCTCAACATCGCATCCACTCGTCTAATAAGAGATAAGGACACTTTTTAGAGAATCTCAAACCCAAAAAAGAACAGAAATGCTCAGAAATAACCCCAAACGACCCACCCGGTCTGGTTTAAACCGAAAAGTAACATATGTCGAAATAGATATCGATTCGAAGGTCACAACAGTCAACATCGCATCTACATTTCTAATAAGAGATAAGGACACCTTTTAGAGAATCCCAAACCCAAAAAAGTACAGAAATGCCCCCAAATAACCCCAAACGACCCACCCGGTTTGGTTTAAACCGAAAATGAACATATGCCAAAATAGGTATCAATTCGTAGGTCACGACCCTCAACATCGCATCAACACGTCGAATAAGAGATAAGAAAACTTTTTAGAAAATACCAAACTCAAAAAAGCACAGAAATACCCCAAAATAACCCCAAACGACCCACCCGGTTTGGTTTAAACCGAAAATGAACATATGTTGAAATTGGTATTGATTCGAAGGTCACGACCCTCAACATCGCATCCACACGTTTAATAAGAGATAAAGACACTTTTTGGAAAATCCCAAGCCCATAAAAGTACCGAAATGCCCCCAAATAACCCCAAATGACCCACCCGGTTTGGTTTAAACCGAAAATAAACATATGTCGAAATAGGTATCGATTCATAGGTCACGACCCTCAACATCGCATCCACAAGTCTAATAAGTGATAAGGACACTTTTTAGAAAATACCAAACCCAAAAAAGTACAGAAATGCCCCAAAATAACCCCAAACGACCCACCCGGTCTAGTTTAAACCGAAAAATGAACATATGTCGAAATAGGTATCGAATCAAAGGTCACGACCCTCAACATCGCATCCACACGTCTAATAAGAGATAAGGACACTTTTTGGAACATCCCAAGCCCATAAAAGTACAGAAATGCCCTCAAATAACCCCTAACGACCCACAGGGTCAGGTTTAAACCGAAAATGAACATATGCCAAAATAGGTATCGATTCGAAGGTCACGACCCTCAACATCGCATCCACACGTCTAATAGGAGATACGGACACTTTTAGAAAATACCAAACTCAATAAAGCATAGAAATGCCCCGAAATAACCCCAAACGACCCACCCGTCTGGTTTAAACGAAAAATGAACATATGTCGAAATAGGTATCGATTCGAAGGTCACAACCCTCAACATCGCATCCACATGTTTATTAAGAGATAAGGACACTTTTTAGAAAATCCCAAGATAAAAAAGTGCAGAAATGCCCCCAAATAACCACAAACGACCCACCCGATCTGGTTTAAACTTAAAATGAACATATCACAAAATAGGTATCGATTCGAAGGTCACGACCCTCAAACATCGTATGAACACGTCTAATAAGAGAAAATGACACTTTTTAGAAAATCACAAACCCAAAAAAGTACAGAAATGCCCCTTAATAAACTGAAAAGACCCACCTAGTTAGGTTTAAACCGAAAATGAACATATGTCGAAATAGGTATCGATTCGCAGGTCACAACCCTCAACATCGCATCCACACGTCTAATAAGAGATAAGGACACTTTTTAGAGAATCTCAAACCCAAAAAAGAACGAAAATGCCCAAAAATAACCCCAAACAACCAACCCGGTCTTGTTTAAACCGAAAAGTAACATATGTCAAAATAGGTATCGATTCGAAGGTCACGACCCTCAACATCGCGTCCACACGTCAAATAAGAGATAAGGACACCATTTAGAAAATACAAAACTCAAAAAAGTATAGAAATGTCCCGAAATAACCCCGAACGACCAACCTAGTCTAGTTTAAACTGAAAATGAACATATGCCGAAATACGTATCGATTCATTGGTCACGACCTCAACATCGCTTCCACTCGTCTAATAAGAGATAAGGACACTTTTTAGATAATCCCAAACCCAAAAAAGAACAGAAATGCTCAGAAATAACCCCAAACGACCCACCCGGTCTGGTTTAAACCGAAAAGTAACATATATCAAAATAGATATCGATTCGAAGGTCACAACAGTCAACATCGCATCTACATTTCTAATAAGAGATAAGGACACCTTTTAGAGAATCCCAAACCCAAAAAAGTACCAAAATGCCCCCAAATAACCCCAAACGACCCACCCGGTTTGGTTTAAACCGAAAATGAACATATGCCAAAATAGGTATCAATTCGTAGGTCACGACCCTCAACATCGCATCAACACGTCCAATAAGAGATAAGAAAACTTTTTAGAAAATACCAAACTCAAAAAAGCACAGAAATGCCCCAAAATAACCCCTAACGACCCACCCGGTCTGGTTTAAACCGAAAATGAACATATGTTGAAATTGGTATTGATTCGAAGGTCACGACCCTCAACATCGCATCCACACGTTTAATAAGAGATAAAGACACTTTTTGGAAAATCCCAAGCCCATAAAAGTACCGAAATGCCCCCAAATAACCCCAAATGACCCACCCGGTTTGGTTTAAACCGAAAATAAACATATGCCGAAATAGGTATCGATTCATAGGTCACGACCCTCAACATCGCATCCACAAGTCTAATAAGTGATAAGGACACTTTTTAGAAAATACCAAACCCAAAAAAGTACAGAAATGCCCCAAAATAACCCCAAACGACCCACCCGGTCTAGTTTAAACAAAAAATGAACATATGTCGAAATAGGTATCGAATCAAAGGTCACGACCCTCAACATGGCATCCACACGTCTAATAAGAAATAAGGACACTTTTTGGAACATCCCAAGCCCATAAAAGTACAGAAATGCCCTCAAATAACCCCTAACGACCCACAGGGTCAGGTTTAAACCGAAAAATGAACATATGCCAAAATAGGTATCGATTCGAAGGTCACGACCCTCAACATCGCATCCACATGTCTAATAGGAGATACGGACACTTTTAAAAAATACCAAACTCAATAAAGCATAGAAATGCCCCGAAATAACCCCAAACGACCCACTCGTCTGGTTTAAATGAAAAATGAACATATGTCGAAATAGGTATCGATTCGAAGGTCACAACCCTCAACATCGCATCCACATGTTTATTAAGAGATAAGGACACTTTTTAGAAAATCCCAAGATAAAAAAGTGCAGAAATGCCCCCAAATAACCACAAACGACCCACCCGATCTGGTTTCAACTTAAAATGAACATATCACAAAATAGGTATCGATTCGAAGGTCACGACCCTCAAACATCGTATAAACACGTCTAATAAGAGAAAATGACACATTTTAGAAAATCACAAACCCAGAAAAGTACAGAAATGCCCATTAATAAACAGAAAAGACCCACCTAGTTAGGTTTAAACCGAAAATGAACATATGTCGAAATAGGTATCGATTCGCAGGTCACAACCCTCAACATCGCATCCACACGTCTAATAAGAGATAAGGACACTTTTTAGAGAATCTCAAACCCAAAAAAGAACGAAAATGCCCAAAAATAACCCCAAACAACCAACCCGGTCTTGTTTAAACCGAAAAGTAACATATGTCAAAATAGGTATCGATTCGAAGGTCACGACCCTCAACATCGCGTCCACACGTCAAATAAGAGATAAGGACACCATTTAGAAAATACAAAACTCAAAAAAGTATAGAAATGTCCCGAAATAACCCCGAACGACCAACCTAGTCTAGTTTAAACTGAAAATGAACATATGTCGAAATACGTATCGATTCATTGGTCACGACCTCAACATCGCTTCCACTCGTCTAATAAGAGATAAGGACACTTTTTAGATAATCCCAAACCCAAAAAAGTATAGAAATGCCCCCGAATAACCCCAAACGACCCACCCGGTCTGGTTTAAATCGAAAATGAACATATGTCGAAATAGGTATCGATTAATGGGTCACGACCCTCAACATCGCATCCACACGTCTAATAACAAAGAAGGACACTTTTTGGAAAATCCCAAGCCCATAAAAGTACAGAAATGCCCCCAAATAACCCCAAATGACCCACCCGATTTGGTTTAAACTGAAAATGAACATATTTCAAAATAGGTACCGATTCCAAGGTTAGGAACTCAACAACGCTTCCACTCGTCTAATAAGAGATAAGGGCACTTTTTAGAGAATCCCAAACCCAAAAAAAGTATCGAAATGCCCCCAAATTACCCCAAAAGACCCACCCGGTCTGGTTTAAACCGAAAATGAACATATGTCGAAATAGGTATCGATTCGAAGGTCACGATCCTCAACATCGCATCCACACGTCTAATAACAGATAAGAACACTTTTTGGAAAATCCCAAGCCCATAAAAGTACAGAAATGCCCCCAAATAACCCCAAATGACCCACCCGATCTGGTTTAAACTGAAAATGAACATATTTCAAAATAGGTACCGATTCCAAGGTCAGGAACTCAACAACGCTTCCACTCGTCTGATAAGAGATAAGGACACTTTTTAGAGAATCCCAAACCCAAAAAAAGTATAGAAATGCCCCCAAATTACCCCAAATGACCCACCCGGTCTGGTTTAAACCGAAAATGAACATATGTCGAAATACGTATCGATTCGATGGTCACGACCTCAACATCGTATCCACACGTCTAATAATAGAGAAGTACACTTTTTTGAAAATCCCAAGCCCATAAAAGTACAAAAATGCCCCGAAATAACCCCAAATGACCCACCCGGTCTGGTTTAAATTGAAAATGAACATATTTCAAAATAGGTACCGATTCCAAGGTCAGGAACTCAACAACGCTTCCACTCGTCAAATAAGAGATAAGGACACCTTTTAGAGAATCCCAAACCCAAAAAAAGTACCGAAATGCCCCCAAATTACTCCAAAAGACCCACCCGGTCTGGTTTAAACCGAAAATGAACATATGTCAAAATAGGTATCGATTCGAAGGTCACGACCCTCAACATCACATCCACATGTCTAATAACATATAAGAACACTTTTTGGAAAATCCCAAGCCAATAAAAGTACAGAAATGCCTCCAAATAACCCCAAATGACCCACCCGGTCTGGTTTAAACTGAAAATGAACATATTTCAAAATAGGTACCGATTCCAAGGTCAGGAACTCAACAACGCTTCCACTCGTCTGATAAGAGATAAGGACACTTTTTAGAGAATCCCAAACCCAAAAAAAGTATAGAAATGCCCCCAAATTACCCCAAATGACCCACCCAGTCTGGTTTAAACCAAAAATGAACATATGTCAAAATACGTATTGATTCGATGGTCACGACCTCAACATCGCTTCCACTCGTCTAATAAGAGATAAGGACACTTTTTAGATAATCCCAAACCCAAAAAAGTATAGAAATGCCCCCAAATAACCCCAAACGACCCACCCGGTCTGGTTTAAATAAAAAATGAACATGTGTCAAAATAGGTATCGATTAATGGGTCACGACCCTCAACATCGCATCCACACATCTAATAATAGAGAAGGACACTTTTTCGAAAATCCCAAGCCCATAAAAGTACAGAAATGCCCCCAAATAAGCCCGAATGACCCACCCGGTCTGGTTTAAACTGAAAATGAACATATTTCAAAATAGGTAACGATTCCAAGGTCAGGAACTCAACAACGCTTCCACTCGTCTAAAAAGAGATAAGGACACTTTTTAGAGAATCCCAAACCCAAAAAAAGTATCGAAATGCCCCCAAATTACCCCAAAAGACCCACCCGGTCTGGTTTAAATCGAAAATGAACATATGTCGAAATAGGTATCGATTCGAAGGTCACGACCCTCAACATCGTATCCACACGTCTAATAACAGATAAGGACACTTTTTAGAGAATCTCAAACCCAAAAAAGAACAGAAATGCCCAGAAATAACCCCAAACAACCCACCCGGTCTTGTTTAAACCGAAAAGTAACATATGTCAAAATAGGTATCGATTCGAAGGTCACGACCCTCAACATCGCATCCACACGTCTAATAAGAGATAAGGAAACTTTTTAGAAAATACCAAATTCAAAAAAACACAAAAATGCCCCAAAATAACCCCAAACGACCCACCCGGTCTGGTTTAAATCGAAATTGAACATATGTCAAAATAGGTATCGATTCGAAGGTCACGACCTCAACATTGAATCCACTCGTCTAATAAGAGATAAGGACACTTTTTAGAGAATCTCAAACCCAAAAAAGAACAGAAATGCTCAGAAATAACCCCAAACGACCCACCCGGTTTGGTTTAAACCGAAAAGTAACATATGTTGAAATAGATATCGATTCGAAGGTCACAACACTCAACATCGCATCTACATTTCTAATAAGAGATAAGGACACCTTTTAGAGAATCCCAAACCCAAAAAAGTATAGAAATGCCCCCAAATAACCCCAAACGACCCACCCGGTTTGGTTTAAACCGAAAATGAACATATGCCAAAATAGGTATCAATTCGTAGGTCACGACCCTCAACATCGCATCAACACGTCTAATAAGAGATAAGAAAACTTTTTAGAAAATACCAAACTCAAAAAAGCACAGAAATGCCCCAAAATAACCCCAAACGACCCACCCGGTCTGGTTTAAACCGAAAATGAACATATGTCGAAATAGGTATCGATTCGAAGGTCACGACCCTCAACATCGCATCCACACATTTAATAAGAGATAAAGACACTTTTTGGAAAATCCCAAGCCCATAAAAGTATCGAAATGCCCCCAAATAACCCCAAATGACCCACCCAGTTTGGTTTAAACCGAAAATGAACATATGCCGAAATAAGTATCGATTTGTAGGTCACGACCCTCAACATCGCATCCACACGTCTAATAAGTGATAAGGACACTTTTTCGAAAAAACCAAACCCAAAAAAGTACAGAAATGCCCCAAAATAACTCCAAACGACCCACCCGGTCTAGTTTAAACCGAAAATGAACATATGTCGAAATAGGTATCGAATCAAAGGTCACGACCCTCAACATCGTATCACACGTCTAGTAAGAGATAAGGACACTTTTTGGAACATCCCAAGCCCATAAAAGTACAGAAATGCCCTCAAACAACCCCTAACCACCCACCCGGTCTAGTTTAAATCGAAAATGAACATATGCCAAAATAGGTATCGATTCGAAGGTCACGACCCTCAACATCGCATCCACACGTCTAATAGGAGATACGGACACTTTTAGAAAATACCAAACTCAAAAAAGCACAGAAATGCCCCGAAATAACCTCAAACGATCCACCTGGACTGTTTTAAACCGAAAATGAACATATGTCGAAATAGGTTTCGATTCGAAGGTCATGACCCTCAACATCGCATCCACACGTCTAATAAGAGATAAAAACACTTTTTGGAAAATCCCAAGCCCATAAAATGATAGAAATGCCCCCAAATAACCCCAAACGACCCACCCGGTTTGGTTTAAACCGAAAATGGACATATGCCAAAATAGGTATCGATTCGTAGGTCACGGCCCTCAACCTCACATCCACATGTCTAATAAGTGATAAGGACACTTTTTAGAAAATACCAAGCCCAAAAAAGTACAGAAATGCCCCAAAATAACCCCAAACGACCCACCCGGTCTGGTTGAAACCGGAAATGAAAACATGTCGAAATAGGTATCGATTCAAAGGTCACGACCCTCAACATCGTAGCCACACGTCTAATAAGAGATAAGGGCACTTTTTGGAATATCCCAAGCCCATAAAAGTACAGAAATGCCCCCAAAATAAACCCCAAACGACCCCCCCGATCTGGTTTAAACAAAAAATGAACATATGTCAAAATAGGTATCGAGTTGAAGGTCACGACCCTCTACATCGCATCCACATGTCTAATAAGAGATAAGGATACTTTTTAGAAAACACCAAACTCAAAAAAGCATAGAAATGCCCCGAAATAACCCCAAATGACCCACCCGTCAGGTTTAAACCAAAAATGAACATATGTCGAAATAGGGATCGATTCGAAGGTCACAACCCTGAACATCGCACCCACACGTTTATTAAGAGATAAGGACACTTTTAGAAAATCCCAAAATAAAAAAAGTGCAGAAATGCCCCCAAATAACCTCAAACGACCCACCCCGTCTGGTTTAAACCAAAAATGAACATATGTAGAGATAGGTATCGGTTCGAAGGTCACAACCTCAACATTGCATCCATTCGTCTAATAAGAGATAAGGACACTTTTTAGAGAATCTCAAACCCAAAAAAGAACAGAAATGCCCAGAAATAACCCCAAACGACCCACCCGGTCTGGTTTAAACCAAAAATTAACATATGTCGAAATAGGTATCGATTCGAAGGTCACGACCCTCAACATCGCATCCACACGTCTAATAAGAGATAAGGATACTTTTTAGAAAATACCAAACCCAAAAAATTATAGAAATGCCCCGAAATAACCCCGAATGACCAACCTAGTCTAGTTTAACCCGAAAATGAACAAATATCGAAATAGGTATCGATTTGAAGGTCACGACCTCAACATCGCTTCCACTCGTCTAATAAGAGATAAGGACACTTTTTAGAGAATCTTAAACCCAAAAAAGAACAGAAATGCCTAGAAATAACCCCAAACGACCCACCCGGTCTGGTTTAAGCTGAAAATTGACATATGTTAAAATTGGTATCGATTCGAAGGTCAGGACCCTCAACATCGCATCCACAAGTCGAGTAAGCAATATGGACACTTTTTAGAAAATACTAAACCCAAAAAAGTACAGAAATGCCCTAAAATAACCCCAAACGACCAACCAAGTCTAGTTTAAACCGAAAATGAACATATGTCGAAATAGGTATCGATCCGAAGGTCACGACCTCAACATCACATCCACTCGTCTAATAAGAGATTAGGACACTTTTTAGAGATTATCAAACCAAAAAAAGAGTTGAAATGTTCGGAAATAACCCCAAACGACCCATCCGGTCTGGTTTAAACCGAAAATTAACATATGTCGAAATAGGTATCGATTCGAAGGTCTCGACCCTTAACATCGTATCCACTCGTCTAATAAGAGATAATGAAACTTTTTAGAAAATCCCAAACCCAAAAAAGTATAGAAATGCCCCCAAATAACCCCAAACGACCCACCCGGTTTGGTTTAAACCGAAAATGAACATATGTCGAAATAGGTATCGATTCAAAGGTCCCGACCCTCAACATCGCATCCACACGTCTAATAAGAGATAGGGACACTTTTTGCAAAATCCCAAGCCCATAAAAGTACAGAAATGCCCCTGTAGAGACTGACTTTTGTCACCCCCCGGCGATGATGACAACAGGACACGGACAGACATCAATATCTCTCTCAATAAGGACTCTTGTCCCTACATCTAAACCAAATCACCCTAACATCCCTAAAATGACTTATAAGACCCTTTTATCAATTGCTGAAGGAGGTACTGCTCACCCTCCCCCACCACGGCGGTCCCACGGTGCCGTGGACTCTTCCCAGGGCGCTATGGATGCCTTCCAATGGCACCGTGGGCGCATTCCCATGGCACCGTGGGGATGTGTACTAGATTTCCACCGCGCCATGAGGGGGTGTGACATCAGCCTGGTGACGTCACCCACGGCGCCGTGGAGGACTTATCTAGCCAGGAGAGAGAGGGGACCCCTCCCTATAAATAGGAGGGTCTCCCCCCCTCATTTCTCAAGCTTTTCTAGGGTAAGGAGACCCTCCAGAGCTCGTTTTCCCCCCTTTTCGCCCTCTTTTCCTCAGTCTTTTCCTCGTGAGTATGTGAGTGAGTAGAGTTCTTCGACGTGGGTAGATCCTTGGGTATTGTTATCCCGTCAGTGTACGGATAACGAAAAGCCCCCTTTACAGCCGTTATTCTGTCTATATACAGATAACGAGAATCTCTTATATAGCCGTTACTCTGCCCGAAGTCTGAGTGACAAAACTCATCTCGTATAGCCTCATTCTGTCCGACAAGAGAGAGAGAACCGATCGTCCGTCTCCACCTGAGCCGTGGGACATCACATATTTCGCCATCGGTGCGCTTTCATTTATTTCTTGCATTTCTAGACAGGTATCTGTCTCTTTCCCTTTCATTATTTTTGGCATAATGTAGACAATTAAAGTAACTCGTTTAGTGTACATAATAAATGATTTTCTCTTCCTTTGTCAAGATTAGTGTATCATAATTTAGCCTTACATGCTAGTATAAGATATATTATCAAGGGAGAATATTCAAAAACCAGCATCTAGTAGAAAGACCGGTTTATCCGGGGGAGGTGGGTGCCTAACACCTTCCCACCCTCGTAACCTGACTACTTACCTTGAATCTCTGACCAGACCATATGGAATCACGTAGCCCTTTCCGCTAGCCCCGGATGGGGCTACACCCATTGGGTCCTAGGCCCCAATCCTAGGTGGCGACTCCATTCTTTTATAAAGCATGATCCCAATCCCCATGATGATATATCAGAACGATACATCGTTATTCATCGAACCCAATCATTGTCGCCATAAGGCTGAGGAACCCTCGTCCCGAGGACCACGGTACTTACAGCCCCCAAATAACCGCAAATGACCCACCCGGTCTGGTTTAAACTGAAAATTCACATATGTCAAAAAATGTATCAATTCGAAGGTCAGGAACTCAACAACGCTTCCACTCGTCTAATAAGAGATAATGACTCATTTTAGAGAATCCCAAACCCAAAAAAGTACAGAAATGCCCCCCGAATTACCCCAAACCACCCACCCGGTCTAGTTTAAACCCAAAATTAACATATGTCAAAATAGGTATCGATTCAAGGGTCATGACCCATAACATCGTATCCACACGTCTAATAAGAGATAATGACACTTTTAGAAAATCTCATGCCCATAAAAGTACAGAAATGCACCCAAATAACTCCAAACGACCCACCCAGTCTGGTTTAAACCAAAATACACATATGTCAAAATAGGTATCGATTCGAAAGTCATCACACTCAACATTGCATCCACATGTCTAATAAGAGATAAGGATAATTTTATAAAATTTTCAAATCCAAAAAAGTACTGAAATGCCCCCAAATAACCCCAAACGACCCACCCGGTCTGGTTTAAACCGAAAATGAACATATGTCGAAATGGATATCGATTCGATGGTCACGACACTCAACATCGTATCTACATGTCTAATAAGAGATAAGGACACCTTTTAGAGAATCTCAAACAAAAAAAAGTACAGAAATGCCCCCAAATAACCCCAAACGACCCACCCGATCTGGTTTAAACCGAAAATGAACATATGCCGAAGTAGGTATCAATTCGTAGGTCACGACCCTCAACATCCCATCCACATGTCTGAGAAGAGATAAGGACACTTTTTAGAAAATACCAAACTCAAAAAAGAACAGAAATACCCCAAAATAACCCCAAACGAGCCACCTGGTCTGGTTTAAACCGAAAATGAACATATGTCAAAATAGGTATCGATTCGAAGGTCACGACCCTCAACATCGCATCCACACGTCTAGTTAGAGATAATGACACTTTTCAAAAAATCCCAAACCCAAAGAAGTACAGAAATGCCCCAAAACAACCCCAAACGACCCACCCGGTCTGGTTTAAATCAAAAATGAACATATGCCAAAATATGTATCGATTCAAAGGTCACGATCCTCAACATCGCATCCACACATCTAATAAGAGATTAGGGCACTTGTTAGAAAATACAAAAGCAAAAAAGTACAGAAATGCCCCGAAATAACACCAAACGACCCACCTGGTTTGGTTTAAACAGAAAATGAACATATGTCGAAATAGCTATTGATTCGAAGGTCACGAACTGAACGTCGCTTCTACTCGTCTAATAAGAGATAAGGACACTTTTTAGAAAATCCCAAACCCAAAAAAGTAGAGAAATGTCCCCAAATAACCCCAAACCACCGACTCGATCTGGTTTAAACCGAAAATGAACATAAGTCAAAATAGGAATCGATGCGAAGGCCACGACCCTCCACATCGCTTGCCCACGTCTAATATGAGATAAGGACACTTTTTGAAAAATCCTAAGCCCATAAAAGTACTGAAATGCTGCCCAAATAATCCCAAACGACCCACCCGATCTGGTTTAAACAAAAAATGAACATATGCCAAAATAGGTATCGATTCATAGGTCACGACCCTCAACATCGCATCCACAAGTCTAATAAGAGATAAGGACACTTTTTATGAAATACGAAACTCAAAAATGCACAGAAATGCCCCGAAACCACCCCAAAAGACCCACCCGGTTAGGTTTAATCCGAAAATAAACTTATGTCGAAATAGGGATCGATTCGAAGGTCACGACCTCAACATCGCTTCCACTCATCTAATAAGAGATAAGGACACTTTTTAAAGAATCCCGAACCCAAAAAAGTACAGAAATGCCCCCGAATAAACCCAAACGACCCACCCGGTTTTGTTTAAACCGAAAATGAACATATGTCGAAATAGGTATCGATTCGAAGGTCAGGACCCCCAACATCGCGTATCCACACATCTAATAAGAGCTAAGGACACTTTTTAGAAAATACCAATTCCAAAAAAAGACAGAAATGCCCCCGAATAACCCCAAACGACCCACCAGATCTGGTTTAAACCAAAAATGAACATATGCCAAAATAGGTATCGGTTCGAAGGTCACGACCCTCAACATCGCATCCACACGTCTAATAAGAGATAAGTACACTTTTTGGAAAATCCCAAGCCCATAAAAGAACAGAAATGCCCCCAAATAACCCCAAACAACCCACCCGGTCTGGTTTAAACAAAAAATGAACATATGCCAAAATAGGTATTGATTCGTAGGTCACGACCCTCAACATCGTATCCACACATCTAATAAGAGATAAGGACACTTTTTAGAAAATACCAAACTCAAAAAAGCACAGAAATGCCCCGACATAACCCCAAACGACCTACCCGGTCTGGTTTAAAACAAAAATGAATATATGTCAAAATAGGTATCGATTCAAAGGTCACGACCCTCAACATCGCATCCACACGTCTAACAAGAGATAAGGACACTTTTTAAAAAGTACAAAAATGCGGAAAATTAACCCCGAGCGACCCACCCGGTCGGGTTTAAACGAAAATAAACTTATGTCGAAATAGGTATCGATTCGAAAGTCACGACCTCAACATCGCTTCCACTCGTCTAATAAGAGATAAGGATACTTTTTAAAGAATCCCGAACCCAAAAAAGTACAGTAATGCCCCCGAATAACCCCAAAAGACCCACCCGGTCTGGCTTAAACATAAAATGAACATATGTTGAAATAGGTATCGATTCGAAGGTCACGACCGTTAACATCGCGCATCCACACGTCTAATAAGAGATAAGGACACTTTTTAGAAAATACCAAATCCAAAAGAATACAGAAATGCCCCCGAATAACCCCAAACGACCCACCCGGTCTGGTTTAAACCAAAAATGATCATATGTCGACATCGCATCCACACATCTATAAGAGATAAGGAAACTTTTTGGAAAATCCCAAGCCTATAAAAGTACAGCAATACCATCAAATAACCCCAAACGACCCACCCGGTCTGGTTTAAACCGAAAATGAACATATGTCAAAATAGGTATCGATTCGAAGGTCACGACCCTCAACATCTTATCCACACGTCTAATAAGAGATAAGGACACTTTTTTATAAAATACCAAACTCAAAAAAGCACTGAAATGCCCCGAAATAACCCCAAACGATCCACCCGTCTGGTTTAAACCGAAAATTAACATATGTCGAAATAGGTATCGATTCAAAGGTCACAACCCTCAACATGAGATAAGGACACTTTTTAAAAAATCCCAAACCCAAAAAAGTACAGAAATGCCCCCAAATAACCACAAACGACCCACCCAGTCTTTTTTAAACCAAAAATGAACATATGTCGAAATATGTATCGATTCGAAGGTCACGACCCGCAACATCCACACGTCTAAGAAGTGATAAGGCCATTTTTAGAAAATGCCAAGCCCAGAAAAGTACAAAAATGCCCTCCAAATAACCCCAAACGCCCCACCCGGTCTGGTTTAAACCGAAAATGAACATATGCCAAAATAGGTATCGATTCGATGGTCCCGGCCCTCAACATCGTATGGAGATAAGGACACTTTTTTGAAATCCCAAAATGAAAAAAATACAGAAATGCCCCAAAATAACCCCAAACGACCCAGTAGGTTTGGTTTAAACCGAAAATGCACATACACCAAAATATGTATCGGTTCAAAGGTCACGATCCTCAACATCGCATCCAAATGTCTAGTAAGGGATAAGGACACTTTTTAGGAACTACCAAACCCAAAAAAGTACAGAAATGCCCCGAAATAAACCCAAACGACCCACCCGGTCTGGTTTAAACCGAAAATGAACATAGGCCGAAATAGGTATCGATTCATAGGTCACAACCCTCTACATCGCATCCACACGTCTAATAAGAGATAAGGACACTTTTTAGAAAATACCAAACTCAAAAAAGCACAGAAATGCCCCGAAATAACCCCAAACGAACCACCCGGTCTGGTTTAAATCGAAAATGAACATAGGTCAAAATAGGTATCGATTCGAAGGTCAAGACCCTCAACATCGCATGCACACGTCTAATAAGAAATAATGATACTTTTTAGAAAATAAGAAACCCCAAAAAGTACAGAAATGCCCCCAAATAACCCCAAACAACCCACCCGGTCTGGTTTAAACCGAAAAGAAACTAATGTCAAAATAGGTAACTATTCGAAGGTCACGACCTCAGCATCGCTTCCACTCGTCTAATAAGAGATAAGGACACTTTTTAAAGAATCCTGAACCAAAAAAAGTACAGAAATGCCCCCGAATAACCCCAAACGACCCACTTAGTTTGGCTTAAACCGAAAATGAACATATGTCGAAATAGCTATTGATTCGAAGGTCATCACCCTCAACATCCCATCCACACGTCTAATAAGTGATAAGGACACTTTTTGGAAAATCTCAACCTATAAAAGTACAAAAATGCCCCAAAATATCCCAAACAACCTACCCAGTCTGGTTTAAATCGAAAATGAACATATGTCGAAATAGGTATTGATTCGAAGTTCACAACCCTCAACATCGCATCCACACGTCTAATAAGAGATAAGGACATATTTTAGAGAATACCAAACTCAAAAAAGCACAGAAATGCCCCGAAATAACCCCAAATGACCCACCTGTCTGGTTTAAACCGAAAATGAACATATGTCGAAATAGGTATCGATTCGAAGGTCACAACCCTCAACATCGCATCCACACGTTTAATAAGAGATAAGGACACTTTTTAGAAAATCCCAAACCCAAAAAAGTACAGAAATGACCCCAAATAACCACAAAGGACCCACCCGGTCTGGTTTAAACCAAAAATGGTCATATGTTGAAATAGGTATCGATTTGAAGGTCAGGACCCGCAACATCGCATCCACACTTCCAACAAGAGATAAGAACACTTTTTAGAAAATGCCCCCAAATAACTCTGAACGAGCCACCCGATCCGGTACGGACCCTAAATGAACATATGTCGAAATATGTATCGATTCAAAGGTCACAACCCTCAACATCATATCCACTTGTTTAATAAGAGATAAGGACACTTTTTAGAGAATCTCAAACCCAAAAAAGTGCAGAAATAACCCCAAATGACCCACCCAGTCTAGTTTCAACCGAAAATGAACGTATGTCGAAATAGGTATCGATTTGAAGGTCACGACCCACAACATCGTATCCACACGTCTAATAACAGATAAGGACACTTTTCAAAAAATCCCAAACCCAAAAACGTATAGAAATCTCATAAATAACCCCAAACGACCCACTCAGTCTGGTTTAAACCGAAAATAAATATACGCCAAAATAGGTATCAGTTCGAAGGTAACGATCCTCAACATCCTATCCACACGTCTAATAAGGGATATGGACACTTTTTAGAAAATACCCAACCCAAAAAAGTACAGAAATGCCCCGAAATAACCCCAAACGACCAATCCAGTCTTGTTTAAACCGAAAATGAACATATGTCAAAATAGGTATCGATTTAAAGGTCACGACCCACAACATCGCATCCACACGTCTAATAAGAGACAAGGACACTTTTTGGAAAATCCCAAGCCCATAAAAGTACAGAAATACCCCCAAATAACCCCAAAAGATCCACCCGGTCTGGTTCAAACAAAAAATGAACATATGTCAAAATAGGTATCAATTCGAAGGTCACAAACTCAACATCGCTTCCACTTGTCAAATAAGAGAAAAGGACACATTTTAGAGAATCTCAAACCCAAAAAGGTACAGAAATGCCACCAAATTACCCCAAACGAGCCACCCAGTCTGGTTTAAACCGAAAATGAACATATGCCGAATAAGGTATCGATTCGAAGGTCACGACCCTCAACATCGCATCCACACGTCTAATAAGAGATACGGACACTTTTTAGAAAATCTCAAGCCCATAAAAGTATAGAAATAACCCGAAATAACCCCAAACGACCCACCCTGTCTGGTTTACACCGAAAATGAACATATGTCGAAATAGATATCGATTTGAAGGTCACGGCACTCAACATCGCATCCACATGTCTAATAAGAGATAAGGACACCTTTTAGTGAATCTGAAACCCAAAAACGTACAGAAATGCCTCCAAATAACCCCAAACGACCCACCTAGTTTGGTTTAAACCAAAAATGAACATATGCCGAAATAGGTATCGATTCATAGGTTAGGACCCTCAACATCGCATCCACACGTCTAATAAGAGATAAGGACACTTTCTAGAAAATACCAAACCCAAAAAAATACAGAAATGCCCCAAAATAACCCCAAACGACCCACCCGGTCTGGTTTAAACCGAAAATGAACATATGTCAAAATAGGCATCGATTTGAAGGTCACGACCCTCAACATCGCATCCACTCGTCTAGTAAGAGATCAGGACACTTTCCAGAAAATCTCAAACCCAAAAAAGTACAAAAATGCCCCCAAATAACTCCGAACGACCCATCCGGTTTGATACGGACCCTAAATGAACATATGTCGGAATACGTATCGATTCAAAGGTCACGACCTCAACATCGCTTCCACTCATCTAATAAGAGATAAGGACACTTTTTAGAGAATCCCAAACCCAAAAAAGTACAGAAATGCCCCGGAATAACCCCAAATGACCCACCCGGTCTGGTTTAAACCGAAAATGAACATATGTCGAAATAGGTATCGACTCGAAGGTCACGTCCCTCAACATCACATCCACACGTCTAATAAGACATGAAGACACTTTTTGGAAAATCTCAAGCCCACAAAAGTACCGAAATGCCCCCAATAACCCCAAACGACCCACTCGGCCTGGTTTAAATCGAAAATGAACATATGCCAAAATAGGTATCGATTCAAAGATCACGACCCTCAACATCATATGAACCTGTCTAATAAGAGATAAGGACGCTTTTTAGAAAATCCCAAACCCAAAAAAGTTCAGAAATGCCCCTAAATAACTACAAACGACCCACCTGGTCTGGTTTAAACAGAAAATGAACATATGCCAAAATAGGTATCGATTCGAAGGTCACGATCCTCAACATCGCATCCACGTGTCTAATAAGAGCAAAGGACACTTTTTATAAAATACCAAACCCAAAAAAGTATAGAAATGCTCCAAAATAACCCTAAACGACCCACTCGGTCTGGTTTAAACCGAAAATAAACATATGTCAAAATAGGTAAAGATTCGAAGGTCACGACCCTCAACATCGCATCCACGCGTCTAGTAAGAGATAAGGACACTTTCCAGAAAATCTCAAACCCACAAAAATATAGAAATGCCCCCAAATAACTCCGAACGACCCACCCGATCTGGTACGGACCCTAAATGAACATATGTCAGAATACGTATCGATTCGAAGGTCACGACCCTCAACATCGCATCCACATGTCTAATAAGAGATAAGGACACTTTTTAGAAAATACCAAATCCAAAAAAGTATAGAAATGCATCCAAATAACTTCAAACGACCCACCCGGTCTGGTTTAATCCAAAAATGCACATATGTCGAAATAGGTATCGGTTCGAAGGTCACGACACTAACCATCGCATCCGCACGTCTAATAAGAGATAAGGATACTTTTTAGAAATACAAAATCCAAAAAAGTACAGAAATGCCCCAAAATAACCCCAAACGACCCACCCAGTCTGGTATAAATCGAAAATGAAGATATGTCGAAATAGATATCGATTTGAAGGTCACGATAGTCAACATCGCATCCACACGTCTAATAAGAGATAAGGCCACTTTTTAGAAAATACCAAACCCAAAAAAGCACAGAAATGCCCCGAAATAACCCCAAACGACCCACCTGGTTTGGTTTAAATAAAAAATGAACATATGTCGAAATAAGTATCGATTCGAAGGTCACGACCCTCAACATCGCATCCACACATCTAATAAGAGATAAGAACACTTTTCAGAAAATCCCAAACACAAAAAAGTACAGAAATGCCCCCAAATAACCCCAAACGACCCACCCAATCTGTTATAAACCAAAAATGATCATATACCAAAATAGGTATCGATTCGAAGGTCACGACCCTCAACATCGCTTCCAGTCGTCTTATAAGAGATAAGGACACTTTTTAGAGAATCCCAAACCCAAAAAAAGTACAGAAATGCCCCCGAATAACCCCAAATGACCCACCCGGTCTTGTTTAAACTGAAAATTAAATATGTCGAAATAGGTATTGATTCGACGGTCACGACCCTCAACATCGCATCCACACGTCTAATAAGAGATAAAGCCACTTTTTGGAAAATCCCAAGCCCATAAAAGTAATGAAATGCCCCCAAATAACCCCAAACGACCCACTCGATCTGGTTTAAACCGAAAATGAACATATGCCAAAATAGGTATCAATTCGAAGGTCACGATCCTCAACATCGCATCCACACGTCTAATAAGAGATAAGAACACTTTTTAGGAAATACCAAAACCCAAAAACTACAAATGTGCCCCCAAATAGCCCCAATCGACCCACCCGGTCTGGTTTAAACCAAAATTGAACATATGTCAAAATAGGTATCGATTCGAAGGTTACGACCCGCACCATCGCTTCCACACGTCTAATAAGAGACAAGGACACTTTTTAGAAAATTCAAAGCCCAAAAAAGTACAAAAATTCACCCAAATAACCCCAAACGAGCCACCCGGTGTGGTTTAAACCGAAAAAAAACATATGTTGAAATAGGTATCAATTCGAAGGTCACGACCTCAACATCGCTTCCACTCATCTAATAAGAGATAAGGACACTTTTTAGAGAATCCCAAACCCAAAAAAGTACAAAAATGCCCCCGAGTAGCCCCAAATGACCCACCCGGTCAGGTTTAAACCGAAAATGAACATATGTCGAAATAGGTATCGATTCGAAGGTCACGACCCTCAACATCACATCCACACGCCTTATAAGAGATAAAGACACTTTTTGGAAAATCCCAAGCCCATAAAAGTACCGAAATGCCCCCCCAATAACCCCAAACGACCCACCCGGTCTGGTTTAAATAAAAAATGAACATATGCCAAAATAGGTATCGATTCGAAGGTCCCGATCCTCAACATCGCATCCACACGTCCATTAAGAGATAAGGACACTTTTTAGGAAATACCAAACCTCAAAAAGTACAGAAGTGCCCCCAAATAGCCCAATCGACCCACCCTATCTGGTCTAAACCAAAAGTGAACATACGTCAAAATAGGTATCTATTTGAAGGTCATGACCCACATCATCGTATCCACACGTTTAATAAGAGACAAGGACACTTTTTAGAAAATTCCAAGCCCAAAAAAGTACAGAAATGCCCCCAAATAACCCCAAACGACCCACCTGGTCTACTTTAAAACGAAAATGAACATATGCCAAAATAGGTATCGATTCGAAGGTCACGACCCTCAACATCATATGAACACGTCTAATAAGAGATAAGGACACTTTTTAGAAAATCCCAAACCCGAAAAAGTACAGAAATCCCCTTAAATAACTCCAAATGACCCACTTGGTCTGTTTTAAATAGAAAATGAACATAAGCCAAAATAAGTATCGATTCGAAGTTCACGATCCTCAACATCGCATCTACAAGTCTAATAACAGCTAAGGACACTTTTAAGAAAATACCAAACCCAAAAAAGTATAGAAATGCCCCAAAATAACCCCAAACGACCCACCCGGTCTGGTTTAAACCGAAAATGAACATACATCAAAATAGGTATCGATTCGAAGGTCAGGACCATCAACATCGCATCCACTCGTCTAGTAAGAGATAAGGACACTTTAACGAAAATCTCAAACCGACAAAAGTACAAAAATGCCCCCAAATAACTCCGAACGACCCACCCGGTCTGGTACGGACCCTAAATGAACATATGTCAGAATACGTATCGATTTGAAGGTCACGACCCTCAACATCGCATCCACACGTCTAATAAGAGATAAGGACACTTTTTAGAAAATACCAAATCCAAAAAAGTACAGAAATGCACCCAAATAACTCCAAACGACCCACCCGGTCTGGTTTAAACAAAAAATGCACATATGTCAAAATAGGTATCGATTCGAAAGTCACGACACTAAACATCGCATCCACAAGTCTAATAAGAGATAAGGATACTTTTTAGAAAATACCAAATCCAAAAAATTACAGAAATGCCCCCAAATAACCCCAAACGACCCACCCGGTCTTGTATAAATCGAAAATGAACATATGTCAAAATAGATATCGATTCGAAGGTCACGACACTCAACATCGCATCCACACGTCTAATAAGACTTAAGGACACTTTTCAGAAAATCCCAAACCCAAAAAAGTACAAAAATGCCACCAAATAACCCCAAACGACCAACCTAGTCTGTTTTAAACCGAAAATGAACATATGCCAAAATAGGTATCGATTCAAAGGTCACGAACCTCAACATCGTATGAACACGTCTAATAAAAGATAAGGACACTTTTTAGAAAATCCCAAACCCAAAAAAGTACAGAAATAGACCTAAATAACTCCAAACGACCCACCCGGTCTGGTTTAAATCGAAAATGAACATATGTCGAAATAGGTATCGATACGAAGGTCACGACCCTCAACATCACATCCACACGTCTGATAAGAGCTAAGGACACTTTTTGGAAAATACCAAACCCAAAAAAGTACAGAAATGCCCCAAAATAACCCCAAACGACCCACTCGGTCTGGTTTAAACCGAAAATGAACATATGTCGAAATAGGTATCGATTCGAAGGTCACGCCCCTCAACATCAAACCCATACGTCTAATAAGAGATAAAGACACTTTTTGGAATATCCCAAGCCCATAAAAGAACCCAAATGCCCCCAATAACCCTAAACGACCCACCCGGTCTGGTTTAAATCGAAAATGAACGTATGCGAAAATAGGTCGATTCGAAGGTCACGATCCTGAACATCGCATCAACACGTCTAATAAGAGATAATGACACTTTTTAGGAAATACCAAACCCCAAAAAGTACAGAAATGCCCTTAAATAACTCCAAACGACCCACTTGGTCTGGTTTAAACAGAAAATGAACATAAGCCAAAATAGGTATCGATTCGAAGGTCACGATCCTCAACATCGCATCCACAAGTCTAATAACAGCTAAGGACACTTTTAAGAAAATACCAAACCCAAAAAAGTATAGAAATGCCCCAAAATAACCCCAAACGACCCACCCGGTCTGGTTTAAATCGAAAATGAACATATGTCAAAATAGGTATCGATTCGAAGGTCAGGACCATCAACATCGCATCCACTCCTCTAGTAAGAGATAAGGACACTTTAACGAAAATCTCAAACCCAAAAAAATACAAAAATGCCCCCAAATAACTCCAAACGACCCACCCGGTCTGATACGGACCCTAAATGAACATATGTCGGAATACATATCGATTTGAAGGTCACGACCCTCAACATCACGTCCACACATCTAATAAGAGATAAGGACACTTTTTAGAAAATACCAAAATCAAAAAAAGTACAGAAATGCACCCAAATAACTCCAAACGACCCACCCGGTTTGGTTTAAACCGAAAATGCAAATATGTCGAAATAAGTATCGATTCGAAAGTCACGACACTAAACATCGCATCCACACGTCTAATAAGAGATAAGGATACTTTTTAGAAAATACAAAATCCAAAAAATTACAGAAATGCCCCCAAATAACCCCAAAAGACCCACCCGGTCTTGTATAAATAAAAAATGAACATATGTCGAAATAGATATCGATTCGAAGGTCACGACACTCAACATCGCATCCACACGTCTAATAAGACTTAAGGACACTTTTCAGAAAATCCCAAACCCAAAAAGTATAGAAATGCCACCAAATAACCCCAAACAACCCACCTAGTCTGTTTTAAACCGAAAATGAACATATGCCAAAATAGGTATCGATTCAAAGGTCACGAACCTCAACATCGTTTGAACACGTCTAATAAGAGATAAGGACACTTTTAGAAAATCCCAAACCAAAAAAAGTATAGAAATGGACCTAAATAACTCCAAACGACCCACCCTGTCTGCTTTAAATCGAAAATGAACATATGTCGAAATAGGTATCGATACGAAGGTCACGACCCTCAACATCACATCCACACGTCTGATAAGAGCTAAGGACACTTTTTGGAAAATACCAAACCCAAAAAAGTACAGAAATGCCTCAAAATAACCCCAAACGACCCACCTGGTCTGGTTTAAACCGAAAATGAACATATGTCGAAATAGGTATCGATTCGAAAGTCACGCCCCTCAACATCAAACCCATACGTCTAATAAGAGATAAAGACACTTTTTGGAATATCCCAAGCCCATAAAAGTACCAAAATGCCCCCAATAACCCTAAACGACCTACCTGGTCTGGTTTAAATAAAAAATGAACGTATGCGAAAATAGGTCGATTCGAAGGTCACGATCCTGAACATCGCATCAACACGTCTAATAAGAGATAATGACACTTTTTAGGAAATACCAAACCCCAAAAAGTACAGAAGTGCCCCGAAATAGCCCAATCGACCCACCCTGTCTGGTCTAAACCGAAAATGAACATATGTCAAAATAGGTATCTAATCGAAGGTCACGACCCACATCATCGCATCCACACGTCTAATAAGAGACAAGGACACTTTTCAGAAAATTCCAAGCCCAAAAAAGTACAGAAATGCCCCCAAATAACCCCAAACGATCCACCCGGTCTAGTTTAAACAAAAAATGAACATATGCCGAAATAGGTATCGATTCGAAGGTCACGACCCTCAACATCATATGAACACGTCTAATAAGAGATAAGGACACTTTTCAGAAAATCCCAAACCCAAAAAAGTACAGAAATGCCCTTAAATAACTCCAAACGACCCACTTGGTCTGGTTTAAACAGAAAATGAACATAAGCCAAAATAGGTATCGATTCGAAGGTCACGATCCTCAACATCGCATCCACAAGTCTAATAACAGCTAAGGACACTTTTAAGAAAATACCAAACCCAAAAAAGTATAGAGATGCCCCAAAATAACCCCAAACGATCCACCCGGTCTGGTTTAAATCGAAAATGAACATACGTCAAAATAGGTATCGATTCGAAGGTCAGGACCATCAACATCGCATCCACTTGTCTAGTAAGAGATAAGGACACTTTAACGAAAATCTCAAACCCAAAAAAGTACAAAAATGCCCCCAAATAACTCCGAACGACCCACCCGGTCTGATACGGACCCTAAATGAACATATGTCAGAATACGTATCGATTTGAAGGTCACGACCCTCAACATCGCATCCACACGTCTAATAAGAGATAAGAACACTTTTTAGAAAATACCAAATCCAAAAAAGTACAGAAATGCACCCAAATAACTCCAAACGACCCACCCGGTCTGGTTTAAATCGAAAATGCACATATGTCGAAATAGGTATCGATTCGAAAGTCACGACACTAAACATCGCATCCACACATCTAATAAGAGATAAGGATACTTTTTAGAAAATACCAAATCCAAAAAATTATAGAAATGCCCCCAAATAACCCCAAACGACCCACCCGGTCTTGTATAAATAAAAAATGAACATATGTCGAAATAGATATCGATTCGAAGGTCGACACTCAACATCGCATCCACATGTCTAATAAGACTTAAGGACACTTTTTAGAAAATCCCAAACCCAAAAAAGTACAGAAATGCCACCAAATAACCCCAAACGACCCACCTAGTCTGTTTTAAACCGAAAATGAACATATGTCAAAATAGGTATCGATTCAAAGGTCACGAACCTCAACATCATATGAACACATCTAATAAGAGATAATGACTCTTTTTAGAAAATCCCAAACCTAAAAAAGTACAGAAATGGACCTAAATAACTCCAAACAACCCACCCTGTCTGCTTTAAATCGAAAATGAACATATGTCGAAATAGGTATCGATACGAAGGTCACGACCCTCAACATCACATCCACACGTCTGATAAGAGCTAAGGACACTTTTTGGAAAATACCAAACCCAAAAAAGTATAGAAATGCCCCAAAATAACCCCAAACGACCCACCCGGTCTGGTTTAAACCGAAAATGAACATATGTCAAAATAGGTATCGATTCGAAGGTCACGCCCCTCAACATCAAACCCATACGTCTAATAAGAGATAAAGACACTTTTTGGAATATCCCAAGCCCATAAGAGTACCCAAATGCCCCCAATAACCCTAAACGACCCACCTGGTCTGGTTTAAATTGAAAATGAACGTATGCGAAAATAGGTCGATTCGAAGGTCATGATCCTGAACATCGTATCAACACGTCTAATAAGAGATAATGACACTTTTTAGGAAATACCAAACCCCAAAAAGTACAGAAGTGCCCCGAAATAGCCCCAATCGACCCACCCGGTCTGGTCTAAACCGAAAATGAACATATGTCAAAATAGGTATCTATTCGTAGGTCACGACCGGCATCATCGCATCCACATGTCTAATAAGAGACAAGGACACTTTTTAGAAAATTCCAAGCCCAAAAAGTACAGAAATGCCCCCAAATAACACCAAACGACCCACCCGGTCTGGTTTAAACCGAAAATGAACATATGCCAAAATAGGTATCGATTCGAAGGTCACGACCCTCAACATCATATGAACATGTCTAATAAGAGATAAGGACACTTTTTAGAAAATCCCAAACCCAAAAAATTATAGAAATGCCCCCAAATAACTCCAAACGACCCACCTAGTCTGGTTTAAACCAAAAATGAACATATGCCAAAGTAGGTATCGATTCGAAGGTCACGATCCTCAACATCGCATCCACATGTCTAATAAGAGCTAAGGACACTTTTTAGAAAATACCCAACCCAAAAAAGCATAGAAATGGCCAAAAATAACCCCAAACGACCCACCCGGTCTGGTTTAAATAAAAAATAAACATATGTCGAAATAGGTATCGATTCGAAGGTCACGACCTCAACATCGCATCCACTCGTCTAGTAAGAGATAGGGACACTTTCCCGAAAATCTCAAACCCAAAAAAGTACAAAAATGCCCCCAAATAACTCCGAACAACCCACCCGGTCTGGTACGGACCCTAAATGAACATATGTCAAAATACGTATCGATTCGAAGGTCACAACCCTCAACATCGCATCCACTCGTTTAATAAGAGATAAGGACACTTTTAAAACCCCAAATGACCCACCCGGTCTAGTTTAACTAAAAAATTAACATATGTCGACATAGGTATCGATTTGAAGGTCATGACCCACAACATCGCATCCACACGTCTAATAATAGATAAGGACACTTTTCAAAAAATCCCAAACCCAAAAAAGTACAGAAATCCCATAAATAACCCCAAACGACCCACTCGGTCTGGTTTAAACCAAAAATAAACATACGCCAAAATAGGTACCGGTTCGAAGGTCACGATCCTCAACATCGCATCCACATGTCTAATAAGGGATATGGACACTTTTTAGAAAATACCAAACCCAAAAAAGTACAGAAATGCCCCGAAATAACCCCAAACGACCAATCCTGTCTAGTTTAAACTGAAAATGAACATATGTCAAAAGAGGTATCGATTCAAAGGTCACGACCCTCAACATCGCATCCACACGTCTAATAAGAGACAAGGACACTTTTTGGAAAATCCCAAGCCCATAAAAGTACAAAAATACCCCCAAATAACCCCAAACGACCCACCCGGTCTGGTTCAAACCGAAAATGAACATATGTCGAAATAGGTATCGATTCGAAGGTCACAAACTAAACATCGCATCCACTAGTCTAATAAGAGATAAGGACACTTTTTAGAGAATCATAAACCCAAAAAGGTACAGAAATGCCACCGAATTATCCCAAACGACCCACCCGGTCTGGTTTAAATCGACAATGAACATATGTCGAATAAGGTATCGATTCGAAGGTCATGACCCTCAACATCGCATCCACACGTCTAATAAGAGACAAGGACACTTTTTGGAAAATCCCAAGCCCATAAAAGTACATAAATACCCCCAAATAACCCCAAACGACCCTCCCGGTCTGGTTCAAACCGAAAATGAACATATGTCAAAATGGGTATCGATTTGAAGGTCACAAACTCAACATCGCTTCTACTCATCTAATAAGAGATAAGGACACCTTTTAGAGAATCCCAAACCCAAAAAGGTACAGAAATTCCGCCGAATTATCCCAAACGACCCACCCGGTCTGGTTTAAATCGACAATGAACATATGTCGAATAAGGTATCGATTCGAAGGTCATGACCCTTCAACATCGCATCCACACGTCTAATAAGAGATAAGGACACTTTTTAGAAAATCTCAAGCCCATAAAAGTACAGAAATGCACCCAAATAACTCCAAACGACCCACCAGGTCTGGTTTAAACCGAAAATGCACATATGTCGAAATAGGTATCGATTCGAAGGTCACGACACTCAACATCGCATCCACACGTCTAATAAGTGATAAGGATACTTTTTAAAAAATACCAAATATAAAAAAGTTCAGAAATGCCCCCAAATAACCCCGAACAACCCACCCTATCTGGTTTAAATCGAAAATGAACATATGTCAAAATAGGTATCGATTCGAAGGTCACAACCCTCAACATCGCATCCACTCGTCTAGTAAGAGATAAGGACACTTTCCAGAAAATCATAAACCCAAAAAAGTGCAGAAATGCACCCAAAAAACTCCAAACGACCCACCCGGTTTGGTTTAAACTGAAAATGAACATATGTCGAAATAGGTATCAATTCGAAGGTCACGAAACTAAACAGTGCATCCACATGTCTAATAAGAGATAAGGATACATTTTAGAAAATACCAAATCCAAAAAAGTACAGACAAGCCCCCAAATAACCCCAAATGACCAACCCGGTCTGGTATAAATAGAAAATGAACATATGTCAAAATAGATATCGATTCGAAGGTCACGACACTCAACATCGCATCCACACGTCTAATATGACATAAGGACACTTTTTAGAAAATACCAAACCCAAAAAAGAAGAGAAATGCCCCGAAATAACCCCAAACGACCCACCTAGTCTGGGTTAAACCGAAAATGAACATATGTCAAAATAGGTATCGATTCGATGGTCACGACCCTCAACATCGCATCCACACATCTAATAAGAGATAAAGACACTTTTTAGAAAATCCCAAACCTAAAAAAGTACAGAAATGCCCCCAAATAACCCCAAACGACCCACCCAGTCTGTTTTAAACCGAAAATGAACTTATGCCAAAATAGGTATCAATTCGAAGGTCACGACCCTCAACATTGTATGAACACGTCTAATTAGAGATAAGGACACTTTTTAGAAAATTGTAAACCCAAAAAAGTACAGAAATGCCCCTAAATAACTCCGAACGACCCACCTGGTCTGGTTTTAACCGAAAATGAACATATGCCAAAGTAGGTATCGATTCGAAGGTCACGATCCTCAACATCGCATCCACACGTCTAATAAGAGCTAAGGATGATTTTTAGAAAATACCAAACCCAAAAAAGTATAGAAATGCCCCAAAATAACCCCAAACGACCCACCCGGTCTGGATTAAACCGAAAATGAACATATGTCGAAATAGGTATCGATTCGAAGGTCACAACCTCAACATCGCTTCCAATCGTCTAATAAGAGATAAGGACACTTTTAAGAGAATCCCAAACCCAAAAAAGTACAGAAATGCCCCCGAATAACCCCAAATGTCAAACTAGGTATCGATACGAAGGTCACGACCCTCAACATCACATCCATACGTCTAATAAGAGATAAAGACACTTTTTGGAAAATCCCAAGCCCATAAAAGTACCGAAATGCCCCCAATAACCCCAAACGACCCACCCGGTCTGGTTTAAATCGAAAATGAACATATGCCAAAATAGGTCGATTCGAAGGTCACGATCCTGAACATCGCATCCACATGTCTAATAAGAGATAAGGACACTTTTTAGGAAATACCAAACCCCAAAAAGTACAGAACTGCCCCCAAAAAGCCCCAATCGACCCACCCGATCTGGTCTAAATCGAAAATGAACATATGTCTAAATAGGTATCTATTCGAAGGTCACGACCCGCATCATCTCATCCACACGTCTAACAAGAGACAATGACACTTTTTAGAAAATTCCAACCCCAAAAAAGTACAGAAATGCCCCCAAATAACCCCAAACGACCCACCCGGTCTGGTTTAAATCGAAAATGAACATATGCCAAAATAGGTATAGATTCGAAGGTCATGAGCCTCAACATCGTATGAACACATCTAATAAGGGAGAAGGACACTTTTTAGAAAATCCTAAACCCAAAAAATTATAGAAATGCCCCTAAATAACTCCAAACGACCCACCTGGTCTGGTTTAAATTGAAAATGAACATATGCCAAAGTAGGTATCGATTCGAAGGTCACGATCCTCAACATTGCATCCACACGTCTAATAAGAGCTAAGGACACTTTTTAGAAAATACCAAACCCAAAAAAGTATAGAAATACCCCCAAATAATCCCAAATGACCCACCCGGTCGAGTTTAAACCGAAAAGGAACATATGTCGAAATAGGTATCCTTATCTCTTATTAGACGTGTGGATGCGATGTTGAGGGGCGTGATCTTCGAATCGATGCCTAATTCGACACATGTTTATTTTTGGTTTAAACCAGACTCGGTGGGTCATTTAGGGTTATTTGGGGGCATTTTACTTCTTTTTTGGGTTTGGTATTTTCTAAAAAGTGTCCTTATCTCTTATTATACGTGTGGATGCGATGTTGAGGGTCATGACCTTCGAATCGATACCTATTTCGACATATGTTCATTTTCGGTTTAAACCAGACCGGGTGAGTCATTTGGGGTTATTTGGGGGCATTTTTGTACTTTTTTGGGCTTTGAATTTTCTAAAAAGTGTCATAATCTCTTATTAGACGTGTGGAGCCAATGTTGAGGGTCGTGACCTTCGAATCGATACCTATTTCGACATATGTTCATTTTCGGTTTAAACTAGACCGGGTGGGTCTTTTGGGGTTGTTTGGGGACATTTCTGTACTTTTTTGGGTTTGGGATTCATTAAAATGTATCCTTATCTCTTATTAGACGTGTGGATGCGATATCCAGGGTTGTGACCATCGACTCGATACCTCTTTCTACATATGTTCATTTTCGGTTTAAACCAGACCAGGTGGGTCGTTTGGGGTTATTTTGGGTCATTTCTGTACTTTTTTGGATTTAGTATTTTCTAAAAAGTGTCCTTATCTCTTATTAGACATGAGGATGCAATGTTGAGGGGCGTGACCTTCGAATCGATACCTATTTTGACATATGTTCATTTTTTGTTTAAACCAGACGGGGGGTGTCGTTTGGGGTTATTTGGCGGCATTTCTGTACTTTTTTGGATTTGGTATTTTCTAAAAAGTATCCTTATCTCTTTTTAGACTTGTTAATGCGATGTAGAGGTCGTGACCTTTGAATCGATACCTATTTCGGCATATGTTCATTTTCGGTTCAAACCAGACCGGGTAGGTCGTTTGGGGTTACTTGGGGGCATTTCTATACTTTTTTAGGTTTGGTATTTTCTAAAAAGTGTCCTTATCTCTTATTAGATGTGTGGATGCGATGTTGAGGGGTGTGACCTTCGAATCGATACCTATTTCAACACATATTTATTTTTGGTTCAAACCAGACCGGGTGGGTCGTTTGGGGTTATTTGGGGGCATTTTTTATATTTTTTTGGGTTTGGTATTTTCTAAAAAGTGTCCTTATCTCTTATTAGATGTGTGGATGCGATGTTGAGGTTCATGACCTTTGAATCGCTACCTATTTCGACATATGTTTATTGAGTGTCCGATCCAGACCGGGTAGGTCGTTCGGAGTTATTTGGGAGCATTTTTGTACTTTTTTGGGTTTAGGATTTTCTAAAAAGTGTCCTTATCTCTTATTAGACGTGTGGATGCGATGTTGAGGGGCGTGACCTACGAATCGATACCTATTTTGAAATAAGTTCATTTTCGGTTTAAACCAGACCGATTGGGTCGTTTGGGGTTATTTGGGGGCATTTCTGTACTTTTTTGGGTTTGGTATTTTCTAAAAAGTGTCCTTATCTCTTATTGGACGTGTGGATGCGATGTTGAGGGTCGTGACCTACGAATCGATACATATTTCGACATATGTTCATTTTCGATTTAAACCAGACCAGGTGGGTCGTTTGGGGTTATTTGGTGGCATTTCTATACTTTTTTGGGTTTGGTATTTTCTAAAAAGTGTCCTTATCTGTTATTAGACGTGTGGATGCGATGTTGAGGATCGTGACCTTCGAATCGATACCTATTTTGCCATATGTATATTTTCGATTTAAACCAGACCGATTGGGTTGTTCGGGGTTATTCGGGGGCATTTCTGTACTTTTTTGGGTTTGGTATTCTCTAAAAAGTGTCCTTATCTGTTATTAGACGTGTGGATACGATGTTGAAAGTCATGACCTTCGAATCGATACCTAATTCGGCATATATTCGTTTTCTGTTTAAACCAGACTGGATGGGTCTTTTGGGTTATTTGGTGGTATTTATGTACTTTTTGGGCTTGGGATTTTCTAAAAAGTGTCCTTATCTGTTATTAAATGTGTGGATGCAATGTTGGGGGTCGTGACCTTCGAATCGATGCCTATTTCGACATATGTTCCCTTTCGGGGATATTTGGGGAGCATTTCTGTACTTTTTTGGGCTTGGGGTTTTCTAAAAACTTTCCTCATCTATTATTAGATGTGTCGATGGGATGTTGAGGATCGTGACCTTCGAATCAATACCTATTTCAACATATGTTCATTTTTGGTTTAAACTAGACCGGGTGGGTCGTTTAGGGTTATTTGGGGGCATTTCTGTACTTTTTTGGGTCTGGTATTTTCTAAAAAGTGTCCTTATCTCTTATTAGACGTGTGGATATGATGTTGAGGGTCATGACCTTCGTATCACTACCTATTTCGACATATGTTCGTTTAGGGTCAGAACCAGATCGGGTAGGTCGTTTGGAGTTATTTGGGGGCACTTCTGTACTTTTTTGGGTTTAGGATTTTCTAAAAAGTGTCCTTATCTCTTATTAGACGTGTGGATGTGATGTTGAGGGGCATGACCTTCGAATCGTTACCTATTTCGACATATGTTCATTTTTGGTTTAAAACCAGACCGAGTGGGTCGGTTGAGATTATTTGGGGGCATTTCTGTGCTTTTTTGGGTTTGGTATTTTCTAAAAAGTGTCATTATCGTTGTTTGTGGTTATTTGGCTGCATTTCTATACTTTTTGGGCTTGGGTTTTCTAAAATGTGTCATTATCTCTTATTAGACGTGTGGATGCGATGTTGGGGGTCGTGACCTTCGAATCGATACCTATTTCGACATATGTTCCCTTTCGGTTTAAACCTGACCGGGTGGGTCGTTTGGGGATATTTGGGGGCATTTTTGTACTTTTTTGGGCTTGGGATTTTCTAAAAAGTTTCCTCATCTCTTATTAGACGTGGGGATGGGATGTCGAGGGTCGTGACCTTCGAATCGAAACCTAATTCGACATATGTTCTTTTTCGGTTTAAACTTAACCGGGTGGGTCGTTTGGGGTTATTTGGGGGCATTTCTGTACTTTTTTGGGTTTGGGATTTTCTAAAAAGTGTCCTTATCACTTATTAGACTTGTGGATGTGATGTTGAGGGTCGTGACCTTCAAACGATACCTATTTTGGCATATGTTTTTTACGGTTTAAACCAATTCGGGTGGGTCGCTTGGGGTTATTTGGGGCATTTCTTTACTTTTTTTGGTTTGGGATTATCTAAAAAGTGTCCTTATCTCTAATTAGACGTGTGGTTGCGATGTTGAGGGTCGTGACCTTCGAATCAAAACCTATTTCGACATATGTTCATTTTCGATTTAAACCAGATCGGGTGACTTTCGAATTGATACGTATTTCGACATATGTTCATTTAGGGTCCGAACCAGACCGGGTGGGTCATTTGGGGTTATTTGGGGGCATTTCTGTACTTTTTTGGGTTTGGGATTTTCTAAAAAGTGTCCTTATCTCTTATTAGACGTGTGGATGCGATGTTGAGGGTCGTGACCTACGAATCGATACCTATTTCGACATATGTTCATTTTCGGTTTAAACCAGACCGGGTGGGTCGTTTTGGGTTATTTGGGGGCATTTCTGTACTTTTTGGGTTTCGTATTTTCTAAAAAGTGTCCTTGTCTCTTATTAGACGTGTGGATACGATGTTGAGGGTCGTGACCTTCGAATCGCTACCAATTTAGACATATGTTCATTTACGGTCCGAACCAGACTGGGTAGGACGTTTGGGGTTATTTGGGGGCATTTCAGTACTTTTTTGGGTTTAGGATTTTCTAAAAAGTGTCCTTATCATGTATTAGACGTGTGGATACGATGTTGAGGGCGTGACCTTCGAATCAATACCTATTTCGACATATGTTCATTTTCGGTTTAAACCAGACCGGTTGGGTCGTTTGGGGTTATTTGGGGGCATTTTTGTACCTTTTTGGGTTTGGTATTTTCTAAAAAGTGTCCTTGTCTTTTGTTAGACGTGTGCATGCGATGTTGAGGGTCGTGACCTTCGAATCGATACCCATTTCGACATATGTTCATTTTTTGTTTAAACCACACCGGGTGGGTCGTTTAATGTTATTTGGCGGCATTTCTGTACTTTTTTGGGTTTGGTATTTTCTAAAAAGTGTCATTATCTCTTCTTACACATGTGGATACAATGTTGAGGGTCGTGACCTTCGAATCGCTACCTATTTAGACATAAGTTCATTTGGGGTCCGAACCAGACCGGGTAGGACGTTTGGAGTTATTTGGGGGCATTTCAATACTTTTTTGGGTTTTGGATTTTCTAAAAATTGTCCTTATCTTTTATTAGACATGTGGATGCGATGTTGAGGGCGTGACCTTCGAATCAATACCTATTTCGACATATGTTCATTTTCGATTTAAACCAGACCGGTTGGGTCGTTTGGGGCTATTTGGGGGTATTTCTGTACCTTTTTGGGTTTGGTAT
This sequence comes from Telopea speciosissima, assembly GCF_018873765.1. Classification (NCBI taxonomy): domain Eukaryota; kingdom Viridiplantae; phylum Streptophyta; class Magnoliopsida; order Proteales; family Proteaceae; genus Telopea; species Telopea speciosissima. Next base: position 108,825 of record NW_025317391.1, read on the forward strand.
TTTTTAAAAAGTGTCCTTGTCTTTTATTAGACATGTGCATGCAATGTTGAGGGTCGTGACCTTCGTATCGATACCTATTTTGACATATGTTCATTTTCGGTTTAAACCAGACCGGGTGGGTCATTTGGGGTTATTTGGGGGCATTTCTGTACATTTTTGGTTTTACGATTTTCTAAAAAGTGTCCTTATCCCTTATTAGACGTGTGGATGCGATGTTGAGGGTCGTTTGGGTTTATTTGGTTGAATTTCTGTATTTTTTTGGGTTTGGTATTTTCTAAAAAGTGTCCTTATCTCTTATTAGACGTGTGGATGCGATGTTGAGGGTCGTGACCATCGAATCGCTGCCTATTTCGACATATGTTCATTTAGGGTCCGAACCAGACTGGGTAGGTCGTTTGGAGTAATTTGGGGCATTTCTATAATTTTTTGGGTTTAGGATTTTCTAAAAAGTGTCCTTATCTCTTATTAGATGTGTGGATGCGATGTTGAGTGGCATGACCTTCGAATCGATTCCTATTTCGACATATGTTCATTTTTGGTTTAAACCAGACCGGTTGGGTCGTTTGGGGTTATTTGGGGGCATTTCTGTACTTTTTTGGGTTTGGTATTTTCTAAAAAGTGTCCTTATCTCTTATTGGACGTGTGGATGCGATGTTGAGGGTCGTGACCTATGAATCGATACCTATTTCGACATATGTTCATTTTTGGTTTAAAGCAAACCGGTTGGGTCGTTTGGGGTTATTTTGGGGTATTTTGGTACTTTTTTGGGTTTTGAATTTTCTAAAAAGTGTCCTAATCTCTTATTAGACGTGTGGATGTGATCTTGAGAGTCGAGACCTTCGAATCGAAACCTACTGCGACACAAGTTCATTTCCGATTTAAACCTGATCGGGTGGGTCGTTTGGGGTTATCTGGTTGAATTTCTGTACATTTTTGGGTTTGGTGTTTTCTAAAAAGTGTCCTTATCTCTTATTAGACGTGTGGATGCGATGTTGAGGGTCGTGACCTTCGAATCGATACCTATTTTGACATATGTTCATTTTCGGTTTAAACCAGACCGGGTGGGTCGTTTGGGGTTATTTGGGGGCATTTTTGTACTTTTTTGGGTTTGGAATTTTCTAGAAAGTTTCCTTATCTCTTATTAGACGTGTGGATGCATTTTTTAGGGTCGTGACCTTCGAATCGCTACCTATTTTGACATATGTTCATTTTCGGTTTAAACCGGAGCGGGTGGGTCGTTTGGGGTTACTTGGGTGCATTTCTGTAGTTTTTTGGGTTTGGAAATTTCTAAAATGTATCCTTATCTCTTATTAGACGTGTGGATGCGATGTTGAGGGTCGTGACCTTTGAATCAATACCTATTTCGACATATGTTCATTTTCGATTTAAACCAGACCGGGTGGGTCGTTTGTGGTTATTTGGCCGCAATTCCAAACTTTTTTGGGCTCGGAATTTTCTAAAATGTGTCCTTATCTGTTATTAGATGTGTGGATCCGATGTTGGGGGTCGTGAACTTCGAATCGATACCTATTTCGATATATGTTTCCTTTCCGATTTGGGGTTATTTGGGGGCCGTTTTTGTACTTTTTTGGGCTTGGAATTTTCTAACTAGTGCCCTTATCTCTTATTAGATGTGTGGATGCGATGTTGAGGGTCGTGACCTTCGAATCGATACCTATTTTGACATATGTTCATTTCTGGTTTAAACCAGACCGGGTGGGTCGTTTGTGGTTATCTGGCTGAATTTCTGTACTTTTTGGGGTTTGGTATTTTCTAAAAAGTGTCCTTATCTCTTATTAGACGTGTGGATGCGATGTTGAGGGTCGTGTCCTTCGAATCGATACCTATTTTGGCATATGTTTATCTTCGGTTTAAACCAGATCGGGTGGGTCGTTTGGGGTTATTTGAGCACATTTCTGTACTTTTTTTGGTTTCGGATTCTCTAAAAAGTGTCCTTATCTCTTATTAAATGTGTGGATGCGATGTCGAGGGTCGTGACCATCGACTCGATACCTATTTCAACATATGTTCATTTTTTGGTTTAAGCCAAGCTTGGTGGGTCGTTTGGGGTTATTTTGGGGCATTTCTGTACTTCTTTGGATTTAGTATTTCCTAAAAAGTGTCCTAATCTTTTATTAGACGTGTGGATGCGATGTTGTGGGGCGTGACCTTCGAATCGATACCTATTTCGACACATGTTCATTTTCGGTTTAAACCAGACCGGTTGGGTCGTTCGTGGTTATTCGGGGGCATTTCTGTACTTTTTTGGGTTTGGTATTTTCTAAAAAGTGTCCATATCTCTTATTAGACGTGTGGATGCGATGTTGAGGGTCGTGACCTTCGAATCGTTACCTAATTCGGCATATGTTCATTTTCTGATTAAACCAGACTGGGTGGGTCTTTTGGGGTAATTTGGCGGCATTTCTGTACTTTTTGGGCTTGGGATTTTCTAAAAACTTTCCTCAACTCTTATTAGACGTGTGGATGGGATGTTGAGGGTTGTGACCTTCGAATAGATACTTATTTCGACATATGTTCATTTTCGATTTAATCCAGATCGGGTTGGTCGTTTGGCGTTATTTGGGGGCAATTCTGTACTTTTTTTGTTTTAGGATTTCCTTAAAATGTCCTTATCTTTTATTAGACGTGTGGATGCGATGTTGAGGGTCGTGACCATCGACTCGATACCTATTTCGACATATGTTCATTTCCAGTTTAAACCAGATCGGGTGGGTCGCTCGGGGTTATTTGGTTTAATTTCATTACTTTTTTGGGTTTGGTATTTTCTGTCCTTATCTCTTATTAGACGAGTTGATGCGATGTAGAGGTCGTGACCTTCGAATAGATACCTATTTCGGCATATGTTCATTTTCTGTTTAAACCAGAGCAGGCGGGTCGTTTGGGTTTATTTGGGGGCATTTCTATACTTTTTTGGGTTTGGTATTTTCTAAAAGTGTCCTTATCTCTTATTAGACATGTGGATGCGATGTTGAGGGTCGTGACCTACGAATCGGTACCTATTTTGGCATATGTTCATTTTTGGTTTAAACAGACCGGGTGGGTCGTTTGGGGTTATTTGGGGGCATTTTTGTACTTTTTTAGGCTCGTGATTTTCTAAAAAGTGTCCTAATCTCTTATTAGACGTGTGGATGTTATGTTAAGGGTCGTGACCTTCGAATCGATACCTATTTCGACACATGTTCATTTCTGGTTTTATCCTGACCGGGTGGGTCGTTTGGGGTTATATGGTTGAATTTCTGTACTTTTTTGGGTTTAGTATTTTCTAAAATGTGTCCTTTTTTCTTATTAGACGTGTGGATGCGATGTTGAGGGTCGTGTCCTTCAAATTGATACCTATTTCGGCATATGTTCATTTTTGGTTTAAACCAGACCGGGTGGGTCGTTTGGGGTTATTTGGGGACATTTCTGTACTTTTTTGGGTTTGGGATTCTTTAAAAAGTGTCCTTATCTTTTACTAGACGTGTGGATGCGATGTCGAGGGTCATGACCATCGACTCGATACCTAATTCTACATATGTTCATTTTCGGTTTAAACCAGACCAGGTGGGTTGTTTGGGGTTATTTTGGGGCATTTCTGTACTTTTTTGGATTTAGTAGTTTCTAAAAAGTGTCCTTATCTCTTATTAGACGTGTGGATGCGATGTTGAGGGGCGTGACCTTCGAATCGATACCTATTTCGACACATGTTCATTTTCGGTTTAAACCAGACCGGGTGGGTCGTTTGGGGTTATTTGGGGGCTTCTGTACTTTTTTGGGTTTGGTATTTTCAAAAAAGTTTCCTTATCACTTATTAGACGTGTGGATGCGTTGTTGAGGGTCGTGACCTTCGAATCGCTACCTATTTCGACATATGTTCATTTTTGGTTTAAACCGGACCGGGTGGGTCGTTTGGGGTTGCTTGGGGGCATTTCTGTAGTTTTTTGGGTTTGGGATTTTCTAAAATGTGTCCTTATCTGTTATTAGACGTGTGGAAGTGATGTTGGGGGTCGTGACCTTCGAATTGATACTTATTTCGACATATGTTTCCTTTCGGTTTAAACCTGACTGGGTGGGTCGTTTGGGGTTATTTGGAGGGCATTTTTGTACTTTTTTTGGATTTGAATTTTCTAAAAAGTGTGCTATCTCTTATTAGATGTGTGGATGCGATGTTGAGGGTCGTGACCTTTGAATCGATACCTATTTCGACATATGTTCATTTTTGGTTTAAACCAGACCGGGTGGGTCGTTTGGGGTTATTTGGGGGCATTTTTGATCTTTTTTAGGCTCGGGATTTTCTAAAAAGTGTCCTAATCTCTTATTAGACGTGTGGATGTGATGTTAAGGGTCGTGACCTTCGAATTGATACCTATTTCGACACATGTTCATTTCTGGTTTTATCCTGACCGGGTGGGTCGTTTGGGGTTATCTGGTTGAATTTCTGTACTTTTTTGGGTTTAGTATTTTCTAAAATGTGTCCTTTTTCCTTATTAGAAGTGTGGATGCGATGTTGAGGGTCGTGTCCTTCAAATTGATACCTATTTCGGCATATGTTCATTTTTTGTTTAAACCAGATCGGGTGGGTCGTTTGGGGATATTTGGGGGCATTTCTGCACTTTTTTGGGCTTGGGATTTTCTATAAACTTTCCTCATCTCTTATTAGACGTGTGGATGGGATGTTGAGGGTCGTGACCTTCGAATTGATACCTATTTCGACATATGTTCATTTCTAGTTTAAACTAGACCGGGTGGGTCGTTCGGGTTTATTTGGTTGAATTTGATTACTTTTTTGGGTTTCGTATTTTCTAAAAAGTTTCTTTATCTCTTATTAAACGAGTTGATGCAATGTAGAGGTCGTGACCTTCGAATCGATACCTATTTTGGCATATGTTCATTTTTTGTTTAAACTACACCGGGCGAATCGTTTGGGGTTATTTGGGGGCATTTTTATACTTTTTTGGGTTTGGTATTTTCTAAAAGGTGTCATTTTTTCTTATTAGACGTGTGGATGCGATGTTTAGGGGCGTGACCTTCGAATTCATACCTATTTCGACACATGTTCATTTTCGGTTTAAACCAGACTGGGTGGGTCGTTTGGGGTTATTTTGGGGCATTTTTGTACTTTTTTGGGTTTGGTATTTTCTAAAAAGTGTCCTTATCTCTTATTAGACATGTGGATGCGATGTTGAGGGTCGTGACCTTGGAATCGATACATATTTTGACATATGTTCATTTTCGGTTTAAACCAGACCGGGTGGGTCGTTTGGGGTTATTTGGGGGCATTTTTTTACTTTTTTGGGTTTCGTATATTCTAAAAAGTGTCCTTATCTCTTATTAGATTGGTGGATGCGATGTTGAGGGTTGTGACCTTCAAATCGATACATATTTCGACATATGTTCATTTTTTATTTAAACCAGACTGGGTGGGTCGTTTGGTGTTATTTGGGGGCATTTTTGTACAATTTTGGGCTTGGAATTTTCTAAATAGTGTCCTAATGTGTGGAGCCGATGTTGAGGGTCATGACCTTCGAATCGATACCTATTTCGACATATGTTCATTTCCGGTTTAAACCAGACCGGGTGGGTCGTTTAGGGTTAGTTGGGGGCATTTTTGTACTTTTTTGGGTTTGGTATTTTCTAAAATGTGTGCTTATCTCTTACTAGATGTGTGGATGCGATGTTGAGGGTCATGACCTTCGAATCGCTACCTATTTCGACATATGTTCCCTTTCGGTTTAAATCTGACCGAGTGAGTCGTTTGGGGATATTTTGGGGCATTTCTGTACTTTTTTGGGCTTAGGATTTTCTAAAAAGTGTGATTATCTTTTATTAGACGTGTGGATACGATGTTGAGGGTCGTGACCTTCGAATCGATACCTATTTCGACATATGTTCATTTCCGATTTAAACCAGACTGGGTGGGTCGTTTGGGGTTATTTGATTGAATTTAATTACTTTTTTGGGTTTGGTATTTTCTAAAAAGTGTCCTTATCTCTTATTAGATGTGTGGATGCGATGTCGAGGGTCGTGACCATCGACTCGATACCTATTACTACATATGTTCATTTTTGGTTTAAACCTGGACAGGTGGGTTGTTTGGGGTTATTTTGGGGCATTTCTGTACTTTTTTGGATTTAAAATTTCCTAGAAAGTGTCCTTATCTCTTATTAGACGTGTGGATCCGATGTTGAGGGGCGTGACCTTCGAATCGATACCTAGTTCGACACATGTTCATTTTCAGTTTAAACCAGACTGGTTGGGACGTTCGGGGTTATTCAGGGGCATTTCTATACTTTTTTGGGTTTGGTATTTTCTAAAAAGTGTCCTTATCTCTTATTAGAGGTGTGGATGCGATATTGAGGGTCGTGACCTTCGAATCGATACCTAATTCGGCATATGTTCATTTTCTGTTTAAACCAGACTGGGTGGATCTTTTGGAGTTATTTGGCGGCATTTCTGTACATTTTGGGCTTGGGATTTTCAAAAAAATGTCCTTATCTGTTATTAGACGTGTGGATGCGATGTTGGGGGTCGTGACCTTCGAATCGATACCTATTTTGACATATGTTCCCTTTCGGTTTAAATCTGACCGGGTGGGTCGTTTGGGGATATTTGGGGGCATTTCTGTACTTTTTTGGGCTTAGGACTTTCTAAAAACTTTCCTCATCTCTTATTAGACATGTGGATGCGATGTTGAGGGTCGTGACCTTCGAATCAATACCTATTTTGACATATGTGCATTTCCAGTTTAAACAAGACCGGGTGGGTCGTTTGGGGTGATTTGGTTGAATTTCTGCACTTTTTTGGGTTTGGTATTTTCTAAAAGGTGTCCCTATCTCTTATTAGACTAGTGGATGCGATGTAGAGGTCGTGACCTTCAAATTGATACCTATTTCGGCATATGTACATTTTTGGTTTAGACCAGACCGGGCGGGTCGTTTGGGGTTATTTGGGGGAATTTCTATACTTTTTTGGGTTTGGTATTTTCTAAAAAGTGTCCTTATCTCTTATTAGACGTGAGGATGCGATGTCGAGCGTCGTGACCATCGACTCGAAACCTATTACTACATATGTTCATTTTCGGTTTAAACCAAGTCAGGTGGGTCATTTGGGGTTATTTTGGGGCATTTCTGTACTTTTTTGGATTTAGTATTTCCTAGAAACTGTCCTCATCTTTTATTAGACCTGTGGATCAGATGTTGAGGGGCGTGACCTTCGAATCGATACCTATTTCGACACATGTTCATTTTCAATTTAAACCAGACCGGTTGGGACATTCGGGGTTATTCATGGGCATTTCTATACTTTTTTGGGTTTGGTATTTTCTAAAAAGTGTCCTTATCTCTTATTAGAGGTGTGGATGTGATATTGAGGGTCGTGACCTTCGAATCGATACCTAATTCGGCATATGTTCATTTTCTGTTTAAACCTGACCGGGTGGATCTTTTGGGGTTATTTGGCGGCATTTCTATACTTTTTGGGCTTGGGATTTTTTAAAAAGTGTCATTATCTGTTATTAAACGTGTGGATGCGATGTTGGGGGTCATGACCTTCGAATCGATACCTATTTTGACATATGTTCCCTTTCGGTTTAAATCTGACCGGGTCGGTCGTTTGGGGATATTTGGGGGCATTTCTGTACTTTTTTGGGCTTAGGACTTTCTAAAAATTTCCTCATCTCTTATTAGACGTGTGGATGGGATGTTGAGGGTCGTGACCTTCGAATCGATACCTATTTCGACATATGTTCATTTTCGGTTTAAACAAGACTGGGTGGGTCGTTTGGCATTATTTGGGGGCAATTCTGTACTTTTTTGGTTTTAGGATTTTCTAAAAATATCCTTATCTCCTATTAGACGTGTGGATGCGATGTTGAGGGTCGTGACCTTCAAATCGATACCTATTTTGACATATGTTCATTTCCCGTTTAAACCAGACCGGGTGGGTCGTTTGGGGTTATTTGGTTGAATTTCATTACTTTTTTGGGTTTGGTATTTTCTAAAAGGTGTCCTTATCTCTTATTAGACGAGTTGATGCGATGTAGAGGTCATGACCTTCGAATCGATACCTATTTTGGCATATGTACATTTTTTGTTTAAACCAGACCGGGCGGGTCGTTTGGGGTTATTTGGGGGCATTTCTATACTTTTTGGGTTTGGTATTTTCTAAAAAGTTTCCATATCTCTTATTACATGTGTGGATGCGATGTTGAGGGTCGTGACCTTCGAATCGATACCTATTTCGACATATGGTCATTTTTGGTTTAAACCAGACCAGGTGGGTCGTTTGGTGCTATTTGGCGGCATTTCTGTACTTTTTTGGGTTTGGTATTTTCTAAAAAGTGTCATTATCTCTTATTACACGTGTGGATGCGATGTTGAGGGTCGTGACCTTCGAATCGCTACCTATTTAGACATATGTTCATTTTGGGTCTGAACCAGACCGGGTAGGACGTTTGGAGTTATTTGGGGGCATTTCAGTACTTTTTTGGGTTTAGGATTTTCTAAAAAGTGTCCTTATCTCTTATTAGACGTGTGGATGCGATGTTGAGGGCGTGACCTTCGAATCGATACCTATTTTGACATAGGTTCATTTTCGGTTTAAACCAGATCGGTTGGGTCGTTTGGGGTTATTTGGGGGCATTTCTGTACCTTTTTGGGTTTGGTATTTTCTAAAAAGTGTCCTTGTCTCTTATTAGACGTGTGCATGCGATGTTGAGGGTCGTGACCTTCGAATTGATACCTATCTCGACATATGTTCATTTTTTGATTAAACCAGATCGGGTGGGTCGTTTGGTGTTATTTGGCGGCATTTCTGTAGTTTTTTGGGTTTGGTATTTTCTAAAAAGTATAATTATCTCTTATTACACGTGTGGATGCGATGTAATGGGTCGTGACCTTCGAATCGGTACCTATTTAGACATATGTTCATTTTCGGTTTAAACCAGACCGGTTGGGTCGTTTGGGGTTATTTGGGGGCATTTCTGTACCTTTTTGGGTATGGTATTTTCTAAAAAGTGTCCTTATCTCTTATTAGACATGTGCATGCGATGTTGAGGGTCGTGACCTTCGAATCGATACCTATTACGACATATGTTCATTTTCGGTTTAAACCAGATCGGTTGGGTCGTTTAGGGTTATTTGGGGGCATTTCTGTACCTTTTTGGGTTTGGTATTTTCTAAAAAGTGTCCTTATCTCTTATTAGATGTGTGCATGCAATGTTGAGGGTTGTGACCTATGAATCCAAACCTATTTCGACATATGTTCATTTGCGGTTTAAAACAAACCAGGTGGGTCATTTGGGGTTATTTGGGGGCATTTCATTACTTTTTTGGGTTCGGTATTTTCTAAAAAGTGTCCTTGTCACTTATTAGACGTGTGTATACGATGTTGAGGGTCGTGACCTTCGAATCGATGCCTATTTCAACATATGTTCATTTTTGGTTTAAACCAGACCGGGTGGGTCGTTTGGTGTTATTTGGCGGCATTTTTGTACTTTTTTGTGTTTGGTATTTTCTAAAAAGTGTCCTTATCTCTTATTAGACGTGTGGATGCGATGTTGAGGGCGTGACCTTCGAATAAATACCTATTTCGACATATGTTCATTTTCGGTTTAAACCAGACCAGTTGGGTCGTTTGGGGTTATTTAGGGGCATTTCTGTACCTTTTTGGGTTTGGTATTTTCTAAAAAGTGTCCTTATCTCTTATTAGACGTGTGCATGCGATGTTGAGGGTCGTGACCTTCGAATCGATACCTATTTCGACATATGTTCATTTTCGGTTTAAACCAGACCGGCTGGGTCATTTGGGGTTATTTGGCGGCATTTCAGTACTTTTTTTGGTTTTATGATTTTCTAAAATGTGTCCTTATCCCTTATTAGACGTGTGGATGCGATGTTGTGGGTCGTTTGGGGTTATTAGGTTGAATTTCTGTATTTTTTTGTGTTAGGTATTTTGTAAAAACTGTCCTTATCTCATATTAGACGTGTGGATGCGATGTTTAGGGTCGTGTACTTCGAATCGATACCTATTTCGGCATTTGTTCTTTTTTGGTTTAAACCAGACCGGGTTGGTCGTTTGGGGTTATTTGGGGACATTTTTGTACTTTTTTGGGTTTGGGATTCTCTAAAAATGTCCTTATCTTTTATTAGACGTGTGAATGCGATGTTGAGGGTCGTGACCTTCGAATCGATACCTATTTCTACATATGTTCCCTTTCGGTTTAAACCTGACCGGGTGGGTCGTTCGGGGATATTTAGGGGCATTTTTGTACTTTTTTGGGCTTGGGATTTTTTAAAATGTTTCCTCATCACTTATTAGACGTGTGGATGGGATGTTGAGGGTCGTGACCTTTGAATCAATAACTATTTCGACATATGTTCATTTTCGATTTAAACCAGACCAGGTGGGTCGTTTGGGGTTATTTGGGCGCATTTCTGTACTTTTTTGGTTTTATGATTTTCTAAAAATTGTCCTTATCTCTTATTAGACATGTGGATGCGATGTTGAGGGTCGTGACCTTTGAATCGATACCCATTTTGACATATGTTCATTTCTGGTTTAAACCAGACTGGGCGGATTGTTTGGGTCGTTTGGGGTTATTTGGTTGAATTTCTGCACTTTTTTGGGTCTGGTATTTTCTAAAAAGTGCCCTTATCTCTTATTAGACGAGTTGAGGCGATGTAGAGGTCGTGACCTTCAAATCGATACCTATTTCGGCATATGTTCATTTTCGGTTTAAACCAGACTGGGCGGATTGTTTGGGGATTATTTGGGGGCATTTCTATACTTTTTTGGGTTTGGACGTGACCTTCAAATCGATACCTATTTCGACACATGTTCATTTTTAGTTGAAACCAGACTGGGTGGCTCGTTTGGGGTATTGGGGGCATTTTTGTACTTTTTTGGGTTTGGTATTTTCTAAAAAGTGTCCTTATCTCTTATTAGACATGTGGATGCGATGTTGAGGGTCGTGACCTTGCAATCGATACATATTTTGACATATGATCATTTTCGGTTTAAACCAGACCGGGTGGGTCGTTTGGGGGTTATGACCTTCGAATCGCTACCTATTTCGACGTATGTTCATTTAGGGTCCAAACCAGACCGGCTAGGTCATTTGTAGTTATTTGGGGGAATTTCTTTATTTTTTTGGGTTTAGGATTTTCTAAAAAGTGTCATTATCTGTCATTAAACGTGTGGATGTGATGTTGGGGGCCGTGACCTTCGAATCGATACCTATATTGACAAATGTTCCCTTTCGGTTTAAATCTGACCGGGTGGGTCGTTTGGGAATATTTGGGGGCATTTCTGTACTTTTTTGGGCTTAGGACTTTCTAAAAACTTTCCGCATCTCTTATTAGACGTGTGGATGGGATGTTGAGGGTCGTGACCTTCGAATCGATACCTATTTCGACATATGTTCATTTTCGGTTTAAACCAGACTGGGTGGGTCGTTTGGCGTTATTTGGGGGCAATTCTGTACTTTTTTTGTTTTTGGATTTTCTAAAAATATCCTTATCTCTTATTAGACGTGTGGATGCGATGTTGAGGGTCGTGACCTTCGAATCGATATCTATTTGACATATGTTCATTTCCAGTTTAAACCAGACTAGGTGGGTTGTTTGGGGTTATTTGGTTGAATTTCATTACTTTTTTGGGTTTGGTATTTTCTAAAAGGTGTCCTTATCTCTTATTGGACGAGTTGATGCGATGACCTTCGAATCGATACCTATTTTGGCATATGTACATTTTTGGTTTAAACTAGACCGGGTGGGTCGTTTGGGGTTATTTGGGGGCATTTCTATACTTTTTGGGTTTGGTATTTTCTAAAAAGTTTCCATATCTCTTATTACACGTGTGGATGCGATGTTGAGGGTCATGACCTTCGAATTGACACCTATTTCGACCTATGGTCATTTTTTGTTTATACTAGACCGGGTGGGTCGTTTGGTGCTATTTGGCGGCATTTCTGTACTTTATTGGGTTTGGTATTTTCTAAAAAGTGTCATTATCTCTTATTACACGTGTGGATGCGATGTTGAGGGTCGTGACCTTCGAATCGCTACCTATTTAGACATATGTTCATTTAGGGTCTGAACCAGACCGGGTAGGACGTTTGGAGTTATTTGGGGGCATTTCAGTACTTTTTTGGGTTTAGGATTTTCTAAAAAGTGTCATTATCTCTTATTAGACGTGTGGATATGATGTTGAGGGCGTGACCTTCGAATCGATACCTATTTCGACATATGTTCATTTTCGGTTTAAACCAGACCGGTTGGGTCGTTTGGGGTTATTTGGGGGCATTTCTGTACCTTTTTGGGTTTGGTATTTTCTAAAAAGTGTCCTTGTCTCTTGTTAGACGTGTGCATGCGATGTTGAGGGTCGTGACCTTCGAATCGATACCTATTTCGACATATGTTCATTTTTTGTTTAAACCAGATCGGGTGGGTCGTTTGGTGTTATTTCGCGGCATTTCTGTAGCTTTTTGGGTTTAGTATTTTCTAAAAAGTGTCATTATCTCTTATTACACGTGTGGATGCGATGTAATGGGTCACGCCTTCGAATCGCTACCTATTTCGACATATGTTTATTTTCGATTTAAACCAGACTGGTCGGGTCATTTGGGATTATTTGGGGGCATTTCTGTACCTTTTTGGGTTTGGTATTTTCTAAAAAGTGTCCTTATCCCTTATTAGACATGTGCATGCAATGTTGAGGGTCGTGACCTTCGAATCGATACCTATTACGACATATGTTCATTTTCGGTTTAAACCAGATCGGTTGGGTCATTTAGGGTTATTTGGGAGCATTTCTGTACCTTTTTGGGTTTGGTATTTTATAAAATGTGTCCTTATCTCTTATTAGACATGTGCATGCAATGTTGAGGGTTGTGACCTATGAATCCAAACCTATTTCGACATATGTTCATTTGCGGTTTAAACCAAACCAGGTGGGTCATTTGGGGTTATTTGGGGGCATTTCTTTACTTTTTTGGGTTTGGTATTTTCTAAAAAGTGTCCTTGTCACTTATTAGACGTGTGCATGTGATGTTGAGGGTCGTGACCTTCGAATCAATGCCTATTTCAACATATGTTCATTTTTTGTTTAAACCAGACCGGGTGGGTCGTTTGGTGTTATTTGGCGGCATTTCTGTACTTTTTTGGGTTTGGTATTTTCTAAAAAGTGTCCTTATCTCTTATTAGACGTGTGGATGCGTTGTTGAGGGCATGACCTTCACATCAATACCTATTTCGACATATCTTCATTTTCGATTTAAACCAGACTGGTTGGGTCATTTGGGGTTATTTGGGGGCATTTCTGTACCTTTTTGGGTTTGGTATTTTCTAAATAGTATCCTTCTCTTATTAGACGTGTGCATGCGATGTTGAGGGTCGTGACCTTCGAATCGATACCTATTTCGACATATGTTCATTTTTTGTTTAAACCAGATCGGGTGGGTCGTTTGGTGTTATTTGGCGGTATTTCTGTAGTTTTTTGGATTTGGTATTTTCTAAAAAGTGTCATTATCTCTTATTACACGTGTGGATGCGATGTAATGGGTCGTGACCTTCGAATCGCTACCTATTTAGACATATGTTCATTTTCGGTTTAAACCAGACCGGTTGGGTCGTTTGGGGTCATTTGGGGGCATTTCTGTACCTTTTTGGGTTTGGTATTTTCTAAAAGGTGTCCTTGTCTCTTATTAGATGTGTGCATGCAATGTTGAGGGTCGTGACCTTCGAATCGATACCTATTACGACATATGTTCATTTTCGGTTTAAACCAGATCGGTTGGGTCATTTAGGGTTATTTAGGGGCATTTCTGTACCTTTTTGGGTTTGGTATTTTCTAAAAAGTGTCCTTATCTCTTATTAGACGTGTGCATGCGATGTTGAGGGTCGTGACCTTTGAATCGATACCTATTTCGACATATGTTCATTTTCGGTTTAAACCAGACCGGTTGGGTCATTTGGGGTTATTTGGCGGCATTTCAGTACTTTTTTGGTTTTATGGTTTTCTAAAATGTGTCCTTATCCCTTATTAGACGTGTGGATGCGATGCTGTTGGTCGTTTGGGGTTATTAGGTTGAATTTCTGTATTTTTTTGTGTTAGGTATTTTGTAAAAAGTGTCCTTATCTCATATTAGACGTGTGGATGCGATGTTGAGGGTCGTGTCCTTCGAATCGATACCTATTTCGGCATTTGTTATTTTTTTGTTTAAACCAGACCGGGTTGGTCGTTTGGGGTTATTTGGGGACATTTTTGTACTTTTTTAGGTTTGGGATTCTCTAAAAAGTGTCCTTATCTTTTATTAGACGTGTGAATGCGATGTTGAGGGTCGTGACCTTCGAATCGATACCTATTTCTACATATGTTCCCTTTCGGTTTAAACCTGACCGGGTGGGTCGTTCGGGGATATTTAGGGGTATCTTTGAACTTTTTTGGGCTTGGGATTTTTTAAAATGTTTCCTCATCACTTATTAGACGTGTGGATGGGATGTTGAGGGTCGTGACCTTCGAATCGATAACTATTTTGACATATGTTCATTTTCGATTTAAACCAGACCAGGTGGGTCGTTTGGGGTTATTTGGGTGCATTTCTGTACTTTTTTGGTTTTAGGATTTTCTAAAAATTGTCCTTATCTCTTATTAGACATGTGGATACGATGTTGAGGGTCGTGACCTTCGAATCGATACCTATTTTGACATATGTTCATTTCCGGTTTAAACCAGACCGGGTGGGTCGTTTGGGGTTATTTGGTTGAATTTCTGCACTTTTTTGGGTCTGGTATTTTCTAAAAAGTGCCCTTTTCTCTTATTAGACGAGTTGAGGCGATGTAGAGGTCGTGACCTTCAAATCGATATCTATTTCGGCATATGTTCATTTTCGGTTTAAACCAGACCGGGCGGGTCGTTTGGGGTTATTTGGGGGCATTTCTATACTTTTTTGGGTTTGGACGTGACCTTCAAATCGATACCTATTTTGACACATGTTCATTGTTTGTTTAAACCAGACTGGGTGGCTCGTTTGGGGTATTGGGGGCTTTTTTGTACTTTTTTGGGTTTGGTATTTTCTACAAAGTGTCCTTATCTCTTATTAGACGTGTGGATGCGATGTTGGGGGTTATGACCTTCGAATCGCTACCTATTTCGACGTATGTTCATTTAGGGTCCGAACCAGACCGGCTAGGTCATTTGTAGTTATTTGGGGGAATTTCTGTACTTTTTCGGGTTTAGGATTTTCTAAAAAGTGTCCTTATCTGTTATTAGACGTGTGGATACGATGTTGAGGGGCGTGACCTTCGAATCGATACCTATTTCGACATATGTTCATTTTCGATTTAAACTAGACCGGTTGGGTCGTTTGGGGTTATTTGGAGGCATTTCTGTACTTTTTTGGGTTTGGTATTTTCTAAACAGTGTCCTTATCTCTTATTGCATGTGTGGATGTGATGTTGAGGGTCATGACCAACGAATCGATACCTATTTCGACATATGTTCATTTTCAATTTAAACTAGACCGGATGGGTCGTTTGGGGTTATTTGGGGGCATTTTTGTACTTTTTTGGGTTTGGTATTTTCTAGAATGTGTCCTTATCTTTTATTAGACGTGTGGATGCGATGTTGAGGATCGTGACCTTCGAATCGATACCTATTTTCGCATATGTTCATTCTCGATTTATACCAGACCGGTTAAGTCGTTCGGGGCTATTCGGGGGCATTTCTATACTTTTTTGGGCTTGGTATTTTTTAAAATGTGTCCTTATCTCATATTAGATGTGTGGATGCGATGTTGAGGGTCATGACCTTCAAATCGATACCTATTTCGGCATATGTTCTTTTTTGGTTTAAACCAGACCGGGCGGGTCATTTGGGGTTATTTGGGGGCATTTCTATACTTTTTTGGGTTTGGACGTGACCTTCAAATCGATACCTATTTCGACACATGTTCATTTTGGGTTTAAACCAGACTGGGTGGCTCGTTTGGGGTATTGGGGGCATTTTTTTACTTTTTTGGGTTTGGTATTTTCTACAAAGTGTCCTTATCTCTTATTAGACGTGTGGATGCGATGTTGGGGGTTATGACCTTCGAATCGCTACCTATTTCGACGTATGTTCATTTAGGGTCCGAACAGACCGGCTAGGTCATTTGTAGTTATTTGGGGAATTTCCGTACTTTTTTCGGGTTTAGGATTTTCTAAAAAGTGTCCTTATCTGTTATTAGACGTGTGGATACGATGTTGAGGGGCGTGACCTTCGAATCGTTACCTATTTCGACATATGTTCATTTTTGGTTTAAACTAGACCGGTTGGGTCGTTTGAGGCTATTTGGAGGCATTTCTGTACTTTTTTGGGTTTGGTATTTTCTAAACAGTGTCCTTATCTCTTATTGCATGTGTGGATGTGATGTTGAGGGTCATGACCAACGAATCGATACCTATTTCGACATATGTTCATTTTCAATTTAAACTAGACCGGATGGGTCGTTTAGGGTTATTTGGGGGCATTTTTGTACTTTTTTGGGTTTGGTATTTTCTAGAAACTGTCCTTATCTTTTATTAGACGTGTGGATGCGATGTTGAGGATCGTGACCTTCGAATCGATACCTATTTTCGCATATGTTCATTCTGGATTTATACCAGACCAGTTAAGTCGTTCGGGGCTATTCGGGGGCATTTCTATACTTTTTTGGGCTTGGTATTTTTTAAAAAGTGTCCTCATCTCTTATTAGATGTGTGGATGTGATGTTGAGGGTCGTGACCTTCGAATCAATACCTATTTCAGCATATGTTCATTTTCTGTTTAAACCAGATAGGGTGGGTCTTTGGGTGTTATTTGGCGGCATTTCTGTACTTTTTGGGCTTGGGATTTTCTAAAAAGTGTCCTTATTTGTAATTAGATGTCTGGATGCGATGTTGGGGGTCTTGACCTTCATATCAATACCTATTTTGACATAAGTTCCCTTTCGGTTTAAACCTGACCGGGTGGGTCATTTGGGGTTCTTTTGGGGCATTTTTGTAATTTTTTGGGCTTCAAATTTTCTAAAAAGTGTCCTTATCTCTTATTAGAAGTGTGGATGTGATGTTGAGGGTCGTGACCTTCGAATCGATACCTATTTCGACATATGTTCATTTTCGGTTTAAACCAGACCGGGTGGGTCGTTTGGGGTTTTCTGGTTGAATTTTATTACTTTTTTGGGTTTGCTATTTTCTTAAAAGTGTCCTTATCTCTTATTAGACGTGTGGATGCGGTGTTGAGGGTCATGTCCTTCGAATCGATACCTATTTTGGTATATGTTCATTTTTGGTTTAAACTAGACGGGGTGGGTCATTTGGGGCTATTTAGGGACATTTCAGTACTTTTTTGGGTTTGGGATTCTCTAAAATGTTTCCTTATCTCTTATTAGACGTGTGGATGCGATGTCGAGGGTCGTTTGGGGTTATTTGGTTGAATTTAGGTATTTTTTTGGGTTTGGTGTTTTCTAAAAATTGTCCTTATCTCTTTTTGGACGTGTGGAAGCGATGTTGAGGGTCGTGTCTTTCGAATCGATACCTATTTCGGCATATGTTCATTTTCGGTTTAAACTAGACTGGGTGGGTCGTTTGGGGTTTTTTGTCGATATTTTTGTACATTTTTGGGTTTGGGGTTCTTTGATAAGTGTCGTTATCTCTTGTTAGACGTGTGGAAGCAATGTTGAGGTCGGGACCTTCGAATCGATACCTGTTTCGACATATGTTCATTTTTTGTTTAAACTAGACCGGGTGGGTCGTTTGGGATTATTTGAGGGTATTTCTATAAATTTTTAGGTTTGGTATTTTCTAAAAAGTGTCCCTATCTCTTATTAGGCGTGTGGATGCGATGTTGAGGATCGTGACCTTTGAATCGATACCTATTATCGACACATGTTCATTTTCGATTTAAACCAGACCGGGTGGGTCGTTTGGGGTTATTTGGGGGCATTTTTGTACTTTTTTGGGTTTGGGTTTTTCTAAAAAATGTCCTTATCTCTTATTAGGCGTGTGGATGCGTTGTTGAGGGTCGTGACCCTCGAATTGCTACCTATTTCGACATATGTTCATTTTTTATTTAAACCGGACCGGGGGGTCGTTTGGGGCTACTTAGGTGCATTTCATTACTTTTTTTGGTTTGCGATTTTCTAAAATGTGTCCTTGTCTCTTCTTAGATGTGTGGATGCGATGTTGAGGGTCACGACCTTCGAATCGATACCTATTTCAACATATGTTCCCTTTCGATTTAAACCTGACCGGGTGGGTCGTTTGAGGATATTTGGGGGCATTTCTATACTTTTTTAGGCTTGGGATTTTCTAAAAAGTTTCCTCATCTCTTATTAGACGTGTGGAGGCGGTGTTGAAGGTCGTGAACATCGAATCGATAGCTATTTCGACATATGTTCATTTTTTGTTTAAACCTGACCGGGTGGGTGGTTTGGGGTTATTTGGGGGCATTTCTGTACTTTTTTGGTTTTAAGAATTTCTAAAAAGTGTCATTATCTCTTATTAGACGTGTGGATACGATGTTGAGGGTCGTGACCTTTGAATCGATACTTATTTCGGCAAATGTTCTTTTTCGGTTTAAACCAAATCGGGTGGGTCATTTGGGGTTATTTTGGGGCATTTTTATAATTCTTTGGGCTTAGAATTTTTTAAAAAGTGTCCTTATCTCTTATTAGACGTGTGGATGCGATGTTGAGGGTCGTGACCTAGGAATCGATACCTATTTTGACATATGTTTATTTTTGCTTTAAACCTGACCAGGTGGGTCGTATGGGGTTATTTGGGGGCATTTCAGTACTTTTTTAGGTTTAGTATTTTCTAAAAAGTGTCCTTATCTCTTATTAGACGTGTGGATGCGATGTTGAGGATCGTGACCTTCGAATCAATACCTATTTTGGCATATGTTCATTTTCGATTTAAATCAGATCGGTTGGATCGTTCGAGGTTATTCGGGGGCATTTCTGTATTTTTTTGGGTTTGATATTTTCTACAAAGTTTCCTCATCTTTTATTAGACGTGTGGATGGGATGTTGAGGGTCGTGACCTTCGAATTGATACCTATTTCGACATATGTTCATTTTCGGTTTTAAACCAGACCGGGTGGGTCTTTTGGGGTTATTTGGCGGCATTTCTGAACTTTTTGGGCTTAGGATTTTCTAAAAAGTGTCCTTATCTATTATTAGACGTGTGGATACGATGTTGGGGGTCGTGACCTTCGAATCGATATCAATTTCGGCATATGTTTTTTTTCGGTTTAAACCAAATCGGGTGGATCCTTTGGGGTTATTTGGGTGCATTTTTGTATTTTTTTGGGCTTGGGATTTTCTAAAAAGTATCCTTATCTCTTATTAGACGTGTGGATATGATGTAGAGGGTCGTGACCTTCGAATCGATACCTATTTCGGCATATGTTCATTTTTTGTTTAAACCCGACCGGGTGGGTCGTTTGGGATTATTAGGGGACATTTCTGTATTTTTTGGGGTTTGGGATTCTCTAAAAAGGGTCCTTATCTCTTATTAGACGTGTGGATGCGTTGTCGTGGGTCGTGACCCTCGAATCGATACCTTTTTCTATATATGTTCATTTTCGATTTAAACCAGACCAGGTGGGTAGTTTGGGGTTTTATTGAGGGCATTTCTGTACTTTTTTGGATTTGGTATTTTCTAGAAAGTGTCCTTATCTCTTATTAGACGTGTGGATATGATGTTGTGGGTCGTGACCTTCGAATCGATACATATTTTGACATGTGTGTCATTTGGAGTTATTTGGGGGCATTTCTGTACTTTTTTGGTTTTGGTATTTTCAAAAAAGTATCCTTATCACTTTTTACTATTTTTAGACGTGTGGATGCAATGTTGAGGGTTGTGACCTACGAATCCATGCGTATTTCCACATATGTTCATTTTTGGTTTAAACCAGACCTGGTGGGTCGTTTGGGGTTATTTGGGGGCATTTCTTTACTTTTTTGGGTTTTGGATTATCTAAAAAGTGTCCTTATCTGTAATTAGACGTGTGGTTACGATGTTGAGGGTTGTGACCTTCGAATCGATACCTGTTTTGACATATGTTCATTTTCGGTTTAAATCAGACCGGGTGGGTCGTTTGGGGTTATTTGGGGGCATTTTTGTATTTTTTTGGGTTTGGTGTTTTCTACAAAGTGTCCTTATCTCTTATTAGATGTGTGGATGCGATGTTGAGGGTCATGACCTTCAAATCGATACCTATTTCGACATATGTTCTTTTTTGGTTTAAACCTGATCGGGTAGGTCGTTTGGGGTTATTTGGCGGCATTTTTGTACTTTTTTGGGGTTGGGATTTTCCAAAAAGTGTCCTTATATTTTATTAGACGAGTGGAAGCGATGTTGAGGTCGTAACCTTTGAATCGATACCTATTTAAACATATGTTCTGTTTCGGTTTAAACCAGACCGGGTGGGAAGTTTGGGGTTATTTGGGAGCATTTCTATCCTTTTTTGGGTTTGATACTTTCTAAAAAGTGTCCTTATCCCTTATTAGACGTGTGCATGCGATGTTGAGGGGCGTGACCTTCGAATTGATACCTATTTCGACACATGTTCATTTTTCATTTTCGGTTCAAACCAGACCGGGTGGGTCGTTTGGGGTTATTTGGGGGCATTTTTTTACTTTTTTGGGTTTGGTATTTTCTACAAAGTGTCCTTATCTCTTATTAGACGTGTGGATGCGATGTTGGGGGTTATGACCTTCGAATCGCTACCTATTTCGACGTATGTTCATTTAGGGTCCGAACCAGACCGGCTAGGTCATTTGTAGTTATTTGGGGGAATTTCTGTACTTTTTCGGGTTTAGGATTTTCTAAAAAGTGTCCTTATCTGTTATTAGACGTGTGGATACGATGTTGAGGGGCGTGACCTTCGAATCGTTACCTATTTCGACATATGTTCATTTTTGGTTTAAACTAGACCGGTTGGGTCGTTTGAGGCTATTTGGAGGCATTTCTGTACTTTTTTGGGTTTGGTATTTTCTAAACAGTGTCCTTATCTCTTATTGCATGTGTGGATGTGATGTTGAGGGTCATGACCAACGAATCGATACCTATTTCGACATATGTTCATTTTCAATTTAAACTAGACCGGATGGGTCGTTTAGGGTTATTTGGGGGCATTTTTGTACTTTTTTGGGTTTGGTATTTTCTAGAAACTGTCCTTATCTTTTATTAGACGTGTGGATGCGATGTTGAGGATCGTGACCTTCAGAATCGATACCTATTTTCGCATATGTTCATTCGGATTTATACCTGACGTTAAGTCGTCGGGCTATTGGGGCATTTCTATACTTTTTGGGCTTGGTATTTTTAAAAAGTGTCCTCATCTCTTATTAGATGTGTGGATGTGATGTTGAGGGTCGTGACCTTCGAATCGATACCTATTTCAGCATATGTTCATTTTCTATTTAAACCAGATAGGGTGGGTCTTTGGGTGTTATTTGGCGGCATTTCTGTACTTTTTGGGCTTGGGATTTTCTAAAAAGTGTCCTTATTTGTAATTAGATGTCTGGATGCGATGTTGGGGGTCTTGACCTTCATATCAATACCTATTTTGACATAAGTTCCCTTTCGGTTTAAACCTGACCGGGTGGGTCATTTGGGGTTCTTTTGGGGCATTTTTGTAATTTTTTGGGCTTCAAATTTTCTAAAAAATGTCCTTATCTCTTATTAGAAGTGTGGATGTGATGTTGAGGGTCGTGACCTTCGAATCGATACCTATTTCGACATATGTTCATTTTCGGTTTAAACCAGACCGGGTGGGTCGTTTGGGGTTTTCTGGTTGAATTTTATTACTTTTTTGGGTTTGCTATTTTCTTAAAAGTGTCCTTATCTCTTATTAGACGTGTGGATGCGGTGTTGAGGGTCATGTCCTTCGAATCGATACCTATTTTGGTATATGTTCATTTTTGGTTTAAACTAGACGGGGTGGGTCATTTGGGGCTATTTAGGGACATTTCAGTACTTTTTTGGGTTTGGGATTCTCTAAAATGTTTCCTTATCTCTTATTAGACGTGTGGATGCGATGTCGAGGGTCGTTTGGGGTTATTTGGTTGAATTTAGGTATTTTTTTGGGTTTGGTGTTTTCTAAAAATTGTCCTTATCTCTTTTTGGACGTGTGGAAGCGATGTTGAGGGTCGTGTCTTCCGAATCGATACCTATTTCGGCATATGTTCATTTTCGGTTTAAACTAGACTGGGTGGGTCGTTTGGGGTTTTTTGTCGATATTTTTGTACATTTTTGGGTTTGGGGTTCTTTGATAAGTGTCGTTATCTCTTGTTAGACGTGTGGAAGCAATGTTGAGGTCGGGACCTTCGAATCGATACCTGTTTCGACATATGTTCATTTTTTGTTTAAACTAGACCGGGTGGGTCGTTTGGGATTATTTGAGGGTATTTCTATAAATTTTTAGGTTTGGTATTTTCTAAAAAGTGTCCCTATCTCTTATTAGACGTGTGGATGCGATGTTGAGGATCGTGACCTTTGAATCGATACCTATTATGACACATGTTCATTTTCGGTTTAAACCAGATCGGGTGGGTCGTTTGGGGTTATTTGGGGGCATTTTTATACTTTTTTGGGTTTGGGTTTTTCTAAAAAATGTCCTTATCTCTTATTAGGCGTGTGGATGCGTTGTTGAGGGTCGTGACCCTCGAATTGCTACCTATTTCGACATATGTTCATTTTTTATTTAAACCGGACCGGGGGGTCATTTGGGGCTACTTAGGTGCATTTCATTACTTTTTTCTGTTTGCGATTTTATAAAATGTGTCCTTGTCTCTTCTTAGATGTGTGGATGCGATGTTGAGGGTCACGACCTTCGAATCGATACCTATTTCAACATATGTTCCCTTTCGATTTAAACCTGACCGGGTGGGTCGTTTGAGGATATTTGGGGGCATTTCTATACTTTTTTAGGCTTGGGATTTTCTAAAAAGTTTCCTCATCTCTTATTAGACGTGTGGAGGCGGTGTTGAAGGTCGTGAACATCGAATCGATAGCTATTTCGACATATGTTCATTTTTTGTTTAAACCTGACCGGGTGGGTGGTTTGGGGTTATTTGGGGGCATTTCTGTACTTTTTTGGTTTTAAGAATTTCTAAAAAGTGTCATTATCTCTTATTAGACGTGTGGATACGATGTTGAGGGTCGTGACCTTTGAATCGATACTTATTTCGGCAAATGTTCTTTTTCGGTTTAAACCAAATCGGGTGGGTCATTTGGGGTTATTTTGGGGCATTTTTATAATTCTTTGGGCTTAGAATTTTTTAAAAAGTGTCCTTATCTCTTATTAGACGTGTGGATGCGATGTTGAGGGTCGTGACCTACGAATCGATACCTATTTTGACATATGTTCATTTTTGCTTTAAACCCGACCAGGTGGGTCGTATGGGGTTATTTGGGGGCATTTCAGTACTTTTTTAGGTTTAGTATTTTCTAAAAAGTGTCCTTATCTCTTATTAGACGTGTGGATGCGATGTTGAGGATCGTGACCTTCGAATCAATACCTATTTTGGCATATGTTCATTTTCGATTTAAATCAGATCGGTTGGATCGCTCGAGGTTATTCGGGGCATTTTCGTATTTTTTGGGTTTGATATTTTCTACAAAGTTTCCTCATCTTTTATTAGACGTGTGGATGGGATGTTGAGGGTCGTGACCTTCGAATTGATACCTATTTCGACATATGTTCATTTTCGGTTTTAAACCAGACCGGGTGGGTCTTTTGGGGTTATTTGGCGGCATTTCTGAACTTTTTGGGCTTAGGATTTTCTAAAAAGTGTCCTTATCTATTATTAGACGTGTGGATACGATGTTGGGGGTCGTGACCTTCGAATCGATATCAATTTCGGCATATGTTTTTTTTTGGTTTAAACCAAATCGGGTGGATCCTTTGGGGTTATTTGGGTGCATTTTTGTATTTTTTTGGGCTTGGGATTTTCTAAAAAGTATCCTTATCTCTTATTAGACGTGTGGATATGATGTAGAGGGTCGTGACCTTCGAATCGATACCTATTTCGGCATATGTTCATTTTTTGTTTAAACCCGACCGGGTGGGTCGTTTGGGATTATTAGGGGACATTTCTGTATTTTTTGGGGTTTGGGATTCTCTAAAAAGGGTCCTTATCTCTTATTAGACGTGTGGATGCGTTGTCGTGGGTCGTGACCCTCGAATCGATACCTTTTTCTATATATGTTCATTTTCGATTTAAACCAGACCAGGTGGGTAGTTTGGGGTTTTATTGAGGGCATTTCTGTACTTTTTTGGATTTGGTATTTTCTAGAAAGTGTCCTTATCTCTTATTAGACGTGTGGATATGATGTTGTGGGTCGTGACCTTCGAATCGATACATATTTTGACATGTGTTCATTTTCAGGCCGAACCTGACCGAGTATGTCATTTGGAGTTATTTGGGGGTATTTCTGTACTTTTTTGGTTTTGGTATTTTCAAAAAAGTATCCTTATCACTTTTTACTATTTTTAGACGTGTGGATGCAATGTTGAGGGTTGTGACCTACGAATCCATGCGTATTTCCACATATGTTCATTTTTGGTTTAAACCAGACCTGGTGGGTCGTTTGGGGTTATTTGGGGGCATTTCTTTACTTTTTTGGGTTTTGGATTATCTAAAAAGTGTCTTTATCTGTAATTAGACGTGTGGTTACGATGTTGAGGGTTGTGACCTTCGAATCGATACCTGTTTTGACATATGTTCATTTTCGGTTTAAATCAGACCGGGTGGGTCGTTTGGGGTTATTTGGGGGCATTTTTGTATTTTGTTGGGTTTGGTGTTTTCTACAAAGTGTCCTTATCTCTTATTAGATGTGTGGATGCGATGTTGAGGGTCATGACCTTCAAATCGATACCTATTTCGACATATGTTCTTTTTTGGTTTAAACCTGACCGGGTGGGTCGTTTGGGGTTATTTGGCGGCATTTTTGTACTTTTTTGGGGTTGGGATTTTCCAAAAAGTGTCCTTATATTTTATTAGACGAGTGGAAGCGATGTTGAGGTCGTAACCTTTGAATCGATACCTATTTCAACATATGTTCTGTTTCGGTTTAAACCAGACCGGGTGGGAAGTTTGGGGTTATTTGGGGGCATTTCTATCCTTTTTTGGGTTTGATACTTTCTAAAAAGTGTCCTTATCCCTTATTAGACGTGTGGATGCGATGTTGAGGGGCGTGACCTTCGAATTGATACCTATTTCGACACATGTTCATTTTTCATTTTCGGTTCAAACCAGACCGGGTGGGTCGTTTGGGGTTATTTGGGGGCATTTTTATACTTTTTTGGGTTTGTTATTTTCAAAAAAGTCTCCTGATCTCTTATTAGACGTGTGGATGCGATGTTGAGGGTCGCGACCTTCGAATCGCTACCTATTTCGACATATGTTCATTTAGGGTCTGAACCAAACCGGGTAGGTCGTTTGGAGTTATTTGGGGGCCTTTCAGTACTTTTTTGGGTTTAGGATTTTCTAAAAAGTGTCCTTAACTCTTATTAGATGTGTCGATGCAATGTTGAGGATCGTGACCTTCGAATCGATACCTATTTTGGCATATGTTCATTTTCGGTTTAAACCAGACCGGTTGGGTCGTTCGGGGTTATTCGGGGGCATTTCTGTTCTTTTTTGGGTTTGGTATATTCTAAAAAGTGTCCTTATCTCTTATTAGACGTGTGGATGCGATGTTGGGGGTCGTGACCTTCGAATCAATACCTATTTCGGCATAAGTTCCCTTTCGCTTTAAACCTGACCAGGTGGGTCGTTTGGGGATATTTGGGGGCATTTCTGGATTTTTTTGGTCTTGGAATTTTCTAAAAAGTTTCCTCATCCCTTAATAGACGTGTGGATGGGATGTTGAAGGTCGTGACCTTCGAATCGATACCTATTTCGACATATGTTCATTTTCGGTTTAAACCGGGCCGAGTGGGTCGTTTGGGGTTATTTGGGGGCATTTCTGTACTTTTTTGGTTGTAAGATTTTCTAAAAAGTGTCATTATCGCTTATTAGACGTGTGGATCCTATGTTGAGGGTCGTTACCTTCGAATCGATACCTATTTCGACATATGTTTATTTTCGATTGAAATCAGGCCGGATGGGTCGGTTGGGATTATTTGGGGGCATTTCTATACTTTTTTGGGTTTGGTTTTTGCTAAAAAGTGCCCTAATCTCTTATTAGACGTGTGGTTGCGATGTTGAGGGTCGTGACCTTTGAATCGCTACCTATTTCAACATATGTTCATTTTTTATTTAAACTGGACCGGGTGGGTCGTTTGTGGTTACTTGGGGGCATTTCTGTAGTTTTTTGGGTTTGGGATTCTCTAAAAACTGTCCTTATCTCTTATTAGAGGTTTTGGGGCCTTTCTGCACTTTTGTGCGATTGAGACTCTAAAAAGTGTACTTTCGTGACCTATGAATCGATACGTAATTCGACATATGTTCATTTAGGGTCCGAACCAGACCTGGTGGGTCATTTGGAGTTATTTGGTGTCATTTCTGTACTTTTTTGGGTTTGGGATTTTTAAAAAGTGTCCTTATCTCTTATTCGATGCGTGGATGCGATGTTGAGGGTTGTGACCTACGAATCGATACCTATTTGGACATATGTTCAATTTCGGTTTAAACCCGACCTGGTGGGTCGTTTGAGGTTATTTAGGGGCATTTCTGTACTTTAATGGTTATTATTTTCTAAAAAGTGTCCTTATCTCTTATTAGAAGTGTGGATGCGATGTTGAGGGTCGTGACCTACGAAGCGATACCTATTTTGACATATGTTCATTTTCGGTTTAAACCAGACCGGGTGGGTCATTTTGGGTAATTTGGGGGTATTTCAGTACGTTTTTGGGTTTGGTATTTTCTAAAAAGTGTCCTTATCTCTTATTAGACGTGTGGATGCGATGTTGATGGTCGTGACCTTCGAATCGATACGTAATTTGGCATATGTTCATTTTTTATTTAAACCAGACCAGGTCGATCGTTTGGGGCAATTTCGGGGCATTTCTGTACTTTTTTGGGTTTTAGATTCTCTAAAAAGTGTCCTTATCTCTTATTATATGTGTGGATCCTATGTTGAGGGTCGTGACCTTCGAATCGATACGTATTTAGACATATGTTCATTTTGGGTCCGAACCAGACTGGGTGGGTCGTTTGGTGTTATTTGGGAGCATTTCTGTACTTTTTTGGGTTTGGGATTTTCTAAAAAGTGTTCCTATCTCATATTAGACGTGTAGACGCGGGGTTGAGGGTTGTAACCTGCAAATTGATACCTATTTCGACATTTGTTCAATTTCGGTTTAAACCAGACCAGGTGGGTCGTCTGGGGTTGTTTAGTTGCATTTCTGTACTTTTATGGGTTTGGGACTTTCTAAAAAGTGTCCTTATCTATTATTAGACGTGTGGATGCGATGTTGAGGGTCGTGACCTACGAATTGATACCTATTTCGACATATGTTCATTTTCGGTTTAAGCCAGACCGGGTGGGTCGTTTGGAGTTATTTGGGGGCATTTCTATGCTTTTTTGGGTTTGGTATTTTCTAAAAAGTGTCTCTATCTCTTATTGGACGTGTGGATGCGATGTTGAGGATCATGACCTTCGAGTCGATACCTATTTTGGCATATGTTCATTTTCGATTTAAACCAGACCAGTTGGGTCGTTCGGGGTTATTCTGGGGCATTTCGGTTCTTTTTTAGGTTTGGTATTTTCTGAAAAGTATCCTTATCCCTTATTAGATGTGTGGGTGCGATGTTGAGGGTCGTGACCTTCATATCGATACCTATTTCGGCATATGTTTATTTTCGATTTAAACCAAATCAGCTGAGTCCTTTGGGGTTATTTAGGGGTATTTTGGTACTTTTTTTGGCTTGGAATTTTCTAAAAAGTGTCCTTATCTCTTACTAGACGTGTGGATGCGATGTTGAGGGTCGTGACCTTCGAATTGATACCTATTATCTGGTTGAATTTCTGTACTTTTTGGGGTTTGGTAGTTTCTAAAAAGTATTCTTATCCCTTATTAGACGTGTGGAAGTGATTTTAAGGGTTGTGTCCTTCTAATTGATACAAATTTTGGCATATGTTCATTTTCGATTTAAACCAGACCGGGTGGGTCGTTTGGGGTCATTTCGGGTCATTTTTGTACTTTTTTTGGGTACGGGATTCTCTAAAAAGTGTGCTCATCTCATATTAGATGTGTGGATGTGATGTCGAGGGTCGTGACCATCGACTGGATACCTATTTCTACATATGTTCATTTTCGGTTTAAACCTGACCAGGTGGGTCGTTTGGGGTAATTTTGGGGCATTTCTGTACTTTTTTGGATTTGGTATTTTCTAAGAAGTGTCCTTATCTCTCATTATACGTGTGGATACGATGATGAGGATCATGACCTTCGAATCGATACCTATTTTGGCATATGTTGATTTTCAGTTGAAACCAGACCGGGTTTGTCGTTTGGGGTATTTTCGGGGCATTTTTGTACATTTTTAGGTTTGAGATTCTCTAAAAAGTGTCCTTAACTCTTATTAGACGAGTGGAAGCGATGTTGAGTTCGTGACCTTCGAATCGATACCTATTTCGACATATGTTCATTTTCGGTTTATACCAGACCGGGTGGATCGTTTGGAGTTATTTAGGGGCATTTCTGTACTTTATTGGGTTTGGGATTTTCTAAAAAGTGTCATTATCTCTTATTAGATGTCTGGATGCGATGTTGAGGGTTGTAACCTGTAAATCATACCTATTTAGACATATGTTCATTCTCGGTTTAAACCAGACCAGGTGGGTCGTCTAGGGTTTTTTAGGCGTATTTTTGTACTTTTATGGGTTTGGGATTTTCTAAAAAGTGTCCTGATCTCTTAATAGATGTGTGGATGCGATGTTCAGGGTCGTGACCTACGAATCGATACCTATTTCGGCATATGTTCATTTTTGGTTTAAACCAGACTGATTGGGTCGTTTGGGGTTATTTGGGGGCATTTCTGTATTTTTTTGGGTTTGGTATTTTCTAAAAAGTATCCTTATCTCTTATTGGACGTGTGGATGCGATGTTGAGGGTCGATACCTACGAATTGATATCTATTTTGACATATGTTCATTTTCGCTTTAAACCCGACCAGGTGAGTCGTATGGGGTTCTTTAGGGGCATTTCAGTACTTTTTTAGGTTTAGTATTTTCTAAAAAGTGTCCTTATCTCTTATTAGACGTGTGGATGCGATGTTGAGGATCGTGACCTTCGAATCAATACCTATTTTGGCATATGTTCATTTTCGATTTAAATCAAATCGGTTGGATCGTTCGAAGTTATTCGGGGGCATTTCTGTAATTTTTTGGGGTTGATATTTTCTACAAAGTTTCCTCATCTTTTATTAGACGTGTGGATGGGATGTTGAGGGTCGTGACCTTCGAATCGATACCTATTTTGACATATGTTCAGTTTCGGTTTTAAACCAGACCGGGTGGGTCTTTTGGGGTTATTTGGCGGCATTTCTGAACTTTTTGGGCTTAGGATTTTCTAAAAAGTGTCCTTATCTGTTATTAGACGTGTGGATGCGATGTTGGGGGTCGTGACCTTCGAATCGATATCAATTTTGGCATATGTTTTTTTTCGGTTTAAACCAAATCGGGTGGATCCTTTGGGGTTATTTGGGTGCATTTTTGTACTTTTTTGGGCTTGGGATTTTCTAAAAAGTATCCTTATCTCTTATTAGACGTGTGGATGCGATGTAGAGGGTCGTGACCTTCGAATCGTTACCTATTTCGGCATATGTTCATTTTTGGTTTAAAGCAGATCGGGTGGGTCGTTTGGGGTTATTAGGGGACATTTCTGTATTTTTTGGGGTTTGGGATTCTCTAAAAAGTGTCCTTATCTCTTATTAGACGTGTGGATGCAATGTCCTGGGTCATGACCCTCGAATCGATACCTTTTTCTACATATGTTCATTTTCGGTTTAAACCAGACCAGGTGGGTCGTTTGGGGTTTTATTGAGGGCATTTCTGTACTTTTTTGGATTTGGTATTTTCTAGAAAGTGTCCTTATCTCTTATTAGACGTGTGGATACGATGTTGTGGGTCGTGACCTTCGAATCGATACATATTTTGACATGTGTTCATTTTCAGGCCGAACTTGACCGAGTATGTCATTTGGAGTTATTTGGGGGCATTTCTATACTTTTTTGGTTTTGGTATTTTCAAAAAAGTATCCTTATCACTTTTTAGACGTGTGGATGCAATGTTGAGGGTTGTGACCTGCGAATCCATGCCTATTTCCACATATGTTCATTTTTGGTTTAAACCAGACCTGGTGGGTCGTTTGGGGTTATTTGGGAGCATTTCTTTACTTTTTTTGGTTTTGGATTATCTAAAAAGTGTCCTTATCTGTAATTAGACGTGTGGTTATGATGTTGAGGGTTGTGACCTTCGAATCGATATTTGTTTTGACATATGTTCATTTTCGGTTTAAATCAGACCGGGTGGGTCGTTTGGGGTTATTTGGGGGCATTTTTGTATTTTTTTGAGTTTGGTGTTTTCTACAAAGTGTCCTTATCTCTTAATAGATGTGTGGATGCGATGTTGAGGGTCATGACCCTCAAATTGATACCTATTTCGACATATGTTCTTTTTTGGTTTAAACCTGGCCGGGTGGGTCATTTGGGGTTATTTGGCGGCATTTTTGTACTTTTTTGGGGTTGAGATTTTCCAAAAAGTGTCCTTATATTTTATTAGACGAGTGGAAGTGATGTTGAGGTCGTAACCTTCGAATCGATACCTATTTCAAAATATGTTCTATTTCGGTTTAAACCAGACCGGGTGGGAAGTTTAGGGTTATTTGGGGGCATTTCTATCCTTTTTTGGGTTTGATACTTTCTAAAAAGTGTCCTTATCCCTTATTAGATGTGTGGATGCGATGTTGAGGGGCGTGACCTTCGAATTGATACCTATTTCGACACATGTTCATTTTTCATTTTCGGTTTAAACCAGACCGGGTGGGTCGTTTGGGGTTATTTGGGGGCATTTTTATACTTTTTTGGGTTTGGTATTTTCAAAAAAGTCTCCTGATCTCTTATTAGATGTGTGGATGCGATGTTGAGGGTCGTGACCTTCGAATCGCTACCTATTTCGACATATGTTCATTTAGGGTCTGAACCAAACTGGGTCGGTCGTTTGGAGTTATTTGGGGGCCTTTCAGTACTTTTTTGGGTTTAGGATTTTCTAAAAAGTGTCCTTAACTCTTATTAGACGTGTGGATGCGATGTTGACGATCGTGACCTTCGAATCGATACCTATTTTGGCATATGTTCATTTTCGGTTTAAACCAAACCGGTTGGGTCGTTCGGGGGCATTTCTATTCTTTTTTGGGTTTGGTATATTCTAAAAAGTGTCCTTATCTCTTATTAGACATTTGGATGCAATGTTGGGGGTCGTGACCTTCGAATCAATACCTATTTTGGCATAAGTTCCCTTTCGGTTTAAACCTGACCGGGTGGGTCGTTTGGGGATATTTGGGGGCATTTCTGGATTTTTTTGGTCTTGGAATTTTCTAAAAAGTTTCCTCATCCCTTAATAGATGGGTGGATGGGATGTTGAGGGTCGTGACCTTCGAATCGATACCTATTTTGGTATATGTTCATTTTTGGTTTAAACTGGGCCGAGTGGGTCGTTTGGGGGCATTTCTGTACTTTTTTGGTTGTAGGATTTTCTGAAAAGTGTCATTATCTCTTATTAGACGTGTGGATGCTATGTTGAGGGTCGTTACCTTCGAATTGATACCTATTTCGACATATGTTTATTTTCGATTGAAATCAGGCCGGATGGGTCGTTTGGGATTATTTGGGGGCATTTCTGTACTCTTTTGGGTTTGGTTTTTGCTAAAAAGTGCCCTAATCTCTTATTAGACATGTGGTTGCGATGTTGAGGGTTGTGACCTTCGAATCGCTACCTATTTCGACATATGTTCATTTTCGATTTAAACTGGACCGGGTGGGTCGTTTGTGGTTACTTGGGGGCATTTCTGTAGTTTTTTGGGTTTGGGATTCTCTAAAAACTGTCCTTATCTCTTATTAGAGGTTTTGGGGCCTTTCTGCACTTTTGTGCGATTGAGACTCTCTAAAAAGTGTACTTTCATGACCTATGAATCGATACGTAATTCGACATATGTTCATTTAGGGTTCGAACCGGACCTGGTGGGTCATTTGGAGTTATTTGGTGGCATTTCTGTACTTTTTTGGGTTTGGGATGTTTAAAAAGTGTCCTTATCTCTTATTAGACGTGTGGATGCGATGTTGAGGGTTGTGACCTACGAATCGATACCTATTTCGACATATGTTCAATTTCGGTTTAAACCCGACCTGGTGGGTCGTTTGAGGTTATTTAGGGGCATTTCTGTACTTTTTTTTTTTTTTTTTTTTATAAGTAAAAATTTATTTTTTTTTATAAGTTCATTTCTGTACTTTAATGGTTATTATTTTCTAAAAAGTGTCCTTATCTCTTATTAGAAGTGTGGATGCGATGTTGAGGGTCGTGACCTACGAATCGATACCTATTTTGACATATGTTCATTTTTGGTTTAAACCAGACCGGGTGGGTCATTTCGGGTAATTTGGGGGTATTTCTATACATTTTTGGATTTGGTATCCTCTAAAAATTGTCCTTATCTCTTATTAGACGTGTGGATGCGATGTTGACGGTCGTGACCTTCGAATCGATACCTATTTCGGCATATGTTCATTTTCGGTTTAAACCAGACCGGGTGGGTCGTTTGGGGTAATTTAGGGCATTTCTGTACTTTTTTGGGCATGGGATTTTCTAAAAAGTGTCCTTATCTCTTATTAGACGTGTGGATGCGATGTTGAGGGTTGTGACCAACGAATCGATACCTATTTCGACATATGTTCAATTTCGGTTAAAACCAGACCTGGTGGGTCGTTTGAGGTTATTTCGGGGCATTTCTGTACTTTTATGGGTTGTTATTTTTTCTAAAAAGTGTCCTTATCTCTTATTAGAAGTGTGGATGCGATGTTGAGGTTCATGACCTACGAATCAATACCTTTTTTTTTTCGATAAGTAAGATGTATGTGTATAAAAGAAAAAGAAAGAAAACAAAAGAAGGCAGCCTACTTCCAACCCTTAGACAACTCTAAGTGGGAGGAAGGGCCCCACACCCCCCGAGGACATGCCCCTAGGTAATACATGAGAAAGACACCCAATCCAATCAAGGAGGTCTAAACTGGACCTTACCGGAGACATCATCATAAATCAACCGGTTAAGATCCTCAACAAAACCCGAAGGATATAAAATAGTCTCCCCATCACTAAGATCAATAGAAGCAATAAAATCCGCCGGCTGATTCAACTCCCTCCAAACATGCCTTATCTCATAACGAGCCAACGGGTTTAGGCTAGACAAAATCTAGAACTTCAAGGTATATACACTCCAAGGGCAGCTGGAAACACCTGTACGAATCTCGATGGCCACCTTCGAATCAGATCTGATGGACATATGGCGAAGCTCTCTCTGTAAGCACAGAGTAACCCCCCTGTAAATGGCTAGTAACTCCATATGAAGAACCGAAGCCTCCACACCTTTGCCGACATAAGCCAGAACTGGGTCACCCAAGGTATTGCGAATAAGGCCCCCGTAAGCAGCTCTCTCTCCCCTCAAGGAACCATCGCAATGCAAAGTAAACAAATCTGCCGGAGGTATGGACCAGACACAAGCTTTGGGAAAAACAGCAGCCCATCTCACCTGTAAACCCCACATATCGACCAAGAATTGATTCCTACGTGAATAGGCAACCGAAATAAGGCTTTGAGAGCCCTTAGTCACAACATCAAACTTAATGGCTTGGATAATAGCATCATAAGACCTTGCTTGATTACTGAAGAGACGCTGATTTCTCTCCCACCAAACATGATAGATTGTCGCACAAAAAGCCATCTTAGGGATAACATCCAAATTATCATTAACACACACTACCTGAACAAGCCAGTTAACCACATCGAGGAGGCTAGCCAGGCCTTTACCACCAAGGAAAAGCATAGAACTAACTCTATTCCAAATGTTTCTGGAAAAAGGACACTCAAAGAATAAATGGCTATGGCATTCTGAATTTCCCCAACAAAGAATACAATTCTGCCCAATATTTATATTCCTTCTTTGAAGCTGGTCTTTTGTGGGGAGCCTTGACATCAGGCATCTCCAAGCAGTATAGGAATGCCTAGGCAAAAAACCAGGGAACCAAACAAGCTTGTGCCAAGCTACCATTATAGAGCTACTCCTCACTTTCTCCCAAGCCGACTTTGTAGAAAAAATGCCATTAGCCGTACCTTTCCAAACAACAAGATCTGCCCTTCCATTAACAATGGGAATACTAGGGAGGTCTCTAAAAACAGTAATCAGATCAAAAGAGCCCTGAGGGGGGGAAAGCCATTGGCCATTCCTAATAAGATCAGAAACCAAGGCAAGCCTGGTGGAACCAACATCATATCGAATCCGATCACCAAACCTTTTAATCAAAACCCCTTTGGGGTGCCAATAATCCAACCATAGTCTAGTAGAGTGGCCATTCCCAATAATATGATAGATATGGGGTTCAGCCAAGTCCCTATACTTAAGAATCTTTCTCCACACCCAAGAGCAATTTTGGGAAGTCTTAACAGTCCAAATAGAATCATTTCTAAGGTATCGGGTGTACACCCATCTAACCCAAAGGCTGTCCTTCCTAGAAGCAATCCACCAGATTTGCTTAAGGATACCCGCAGAATTCATATCAGAAATCCTCCTAATTCCAAGGCCCCCTTCAGCCTTAGGCTTACAAATTCTTTCCCAAGAAATGTAATGTACCTTACGATGAAGAGATGGGCCAGCCCATAGAAAATTCGAGAACATAGACTCCAGCTTTGTCTTGAGAGCACCAGGCAAACCAAAGAGTCCTAACCAATAGATATAACACCCCTGAAAGACAGAGATCAACAGCTGAAGCCTCCCTGCAAAAGATAAGAGCCGAGCCTTCCATCCATCAAGTCTGCTCCTAACACGATCCAGAATAGAGGTGCAATCAGCAAAAGTTAATTTCCGAGAGACAAGCGGAACACCTAAATACCGAATAGGTAATTTGGTATCCACAAAATTCGTTAATTCCAAAAGTTGCAGTCTGGCCGTGTGGGTTAGGCCCCCTAAAATAATAGAGGGCTTAGTCCTGTTGAGTTTCAACCCAGAGTAGGTATGAAAATCACCCAGGACCCCCAGGCAGGCCGAAATAGAGTCTGTGGTGGCTTTCACGAATATCATCAAATCAGTAGCAAAAATAAGGTGAGAGAGATGGGACCTCTTACACCTGGGGAGAAGAGTGATCCTATTTTCAACCTCCAATTTCCTCATCATAGCCGAGAAGCCCTCCATAGCAATAGTAAATAGGTAAGGAGATATTGGATCCCCCTGCCGAATACCCCTTCCTCCTTTAAAATATCCTGCCGGACTCCCATTCAGTAAAATGGAGAAAGAAGGGGAGTCAACACAAGCCTTCACCCAACCAATGAACTGCTGAGGGAAACCCATTCTCTCCATAATCTCAAACAAAAACCTCCTACTGAGAGAATCATAAGCTTTATGGACATCAATCTTCAAAACAGCTGTGGGGCTAGTGCCTTTCTGCTCAATCCCTCGAACCACATCATGGCAAACCAAAATATTCTCTACTATAGACTGCCCTTGATGAAAGCAGATCTGACATCAACGACCACCTGCCCAATCACTCCTTGCAGCCTATTGGATAACACTTTGGTAATGATTTTGTAAAAGAGATTGCAAAGGGCTATAGGCCTATATCCCGCAAATGAGGTTACATCTCCTGTCTTAGGGACAAGGCAGATAAAAGTAGCATTACCCGAACTAGGAAGGTAAGACTTCATGAAAAACCACTTTACAGCCAGAGTCAAATCTTCTCCCACAATCTCCCATGAATGCTTGTAAAAGGCTGCTCCAAAACCATCTGGTCCTGGAGCCTTAGAATTCTTAAAAGCAAACACAACCTCCATAATCTCCTTATTAGAGATTCTCCTAGTAAGGCTTTCCTGATGAGCTTGAGACAAACCATGCTGCAAAGGAATAGAGCTAGGAAAGCAACCACTGTCAACCGAATCAGTCCCAAGTAATTTCTTATAATAAGAAATAGCTTCTTCCTTAATCTGGTTAGGATTCTTCACAATATCTCCATTCTCCCCTTGAATTTCCATGATGTGCTTCCTATGCTGCCTACAAAACACAAATTTGTAGAAAAAGCTATTATTACCATCCCCCAACTGAATGTGTTTCACCCTTGACTTTTCTTTCAAAAATTTCTCTTCAGTAGCCAAAGCCTCCCAAAGTTTCTTTTTAGCCTGTGTCTCCATCAGCACCAAATTCGGATCATCAGGGTGCTCACTAAGCTGCCTCTGGATCTGAAACAAATCAGCCTCAGCCTCCTTTATTGCAAGAAAAACATCCCCCACACACTCCTTATTCCAGCTCCTCAACCCTTTTTTGACATTCCTCAATCTGGCCACAAACTTAAGAATGGGATTAAGAGCCAAATTCACAGGCTGCTCCCACCCCTGCCGAACCACCTCATCATAGCCATCTCTACCAATCCAAGCCTCAAAAAATCTGAAAGGTTTTGGGCCAAAATCTGCTTTATCCACCACAACCACCACCATTGGAGAATGATCAGAAAGCCCAGGAGGGTAAAAGGTTGCATCAGAGGATCTAAACACATCCATCCAAGCTAAATTGACCAGAACCCTATCAAGCTTGCAACAAATTCTTGCATCTCCCACTTGTCTATTATTCCAGGTCAAAGCCTCCCCTTTCCATTTCAAGTCTAGAGCCCAGCACCGTCTATAAACGAATTAAAATCATCCATAGCTTCAATCCGAACAGGGTCCCCTCTAATTTTTTCATTGTTACTTCGAATCACATTAAAATCCCCTAGTACAGCCCAAGGGTTAATAATGGCACTAGCAATAGCCCCAACATCCTCCCACAATTCCTTCCTAGCCACCACAGAATTATGAGCATAAACAACAGTACAAAAGAAAAACACCGAGGTACCCACAATTGACACCTTAGCATGTATGAACTGTTTGGATTTTTGCACCAAAACCACATCATAAAAATTTGGGTCCCAACCTAGCCAGATCCGAATAGAGTTATCAAGATCTCCATTATGCAAATACTTCCAACCCATCAAAAAACTATCAAAAATAGAAGCACAATTATCCAACTTAACCTTGGTTTCGAAAAGCCCTACCAATTTAACCTCATGGTCTTTACACACCTTCTTTATCTCCATTCTTTTAGTAGAGGCATTCATGCCTCTAACATTCCAAGCTAAGCACTTCATTTAGTAGGAAGGGTAGAACTATCATCTCCCCCTTTACTAGGTCCCACACCTTTGGCAACATTAGTCTCTTTCGGGTTTATAAGAACCCGTTGGGCTTGGAACTTGGACCCCCTCCCCGTGGGTCGACCCAGCAAAGAATAAGAATTTAAATTCGGTTGGGACATACCTTTCCCCATTTGCCCTTGAGCTGCACGAATCTCAGCAGATTGCTTTCTAAGTTTATCAAAATTAATGAGAGATTTCATAGGGGCTGACTCCTTCTCATTTGATAGAATAGAATCCTCCAATAAGTTATCTCCTTCCATATGGGCCGCACCATTCCTTTGAATTTGAAATGGAGTTTGTCTCATTGAATGATTAGGCGCCACCTCAGCAGAATCTGTTGCTTCTCTAATATCTTCCACGGATTTTGCCTTAGCCAGCTCCATACTAACATGGTTACCATTATAGATTGGATTCTCCCCACAAATCTCTCCAACGACTCCATCTTTCTCCTTAGGAATAATTGCTAATGGATTGGGTTGAATATCCTCCTCAAAATCTGCTCCCTCAAGTAATTCATTCCCTAATAAAATAGCACATGATTCCGAATCCAGCATTAAATCTTCAGGATCATAATGCACCTCCTCTGTAAGATCTTCCAAAATGGCAAAAGGATTAGATTGAGACAGCTCCCTGATCTTTGGATGATTCCCTTCCAATTTGAAACTCCCATTCCCTTTATTCTTGATAGAAATTAAGGAAACCGAATCCAATCCCTTTGTATTTGTACCAGCTCCACTATCCGGCTGTTCATCTCCTCCTTCATCATTATGAACCTGCTGCCCGTCTCCATTGCCGCCACCCATGGCACCTCCATTATTTCCGGCCACACCTTTCACTCGCCATTCCTTTGTAGACCGTGACTTATTCATATTTGAGTCTTGTTTGCCAAACAAACAATTATCTAAGAGATGGCCAAAAACTCTACAATGCTTACAAAGAGGGGGCTTCCAATCATAAACAACTTTTTGATAAAAAACAAGACCGTCATCTCCATAGACTGGAACAGAAAAGGGAAGATCCCTATCTGCAGAAACTTCCACACATAATCGGGCATAAGACAGCCTCTCCATAGACCGGGTCATTTTATCAGTGACAATAGGCTTCCCAATCACACTCCCAATCGAACTCAACACATCAGCAGACCAGTAATGAAATGGAAGATTTGGAAGGGACACCCAAACCGGTACTGAACATAAATCAACTCTTTCCAAGCACACCTTCGGGCTCCAAGGGCGCAAAATCAATGGTCTCCTCTGCACATACCACGGCCCCCCTTCAAGAACTTTAACTTTATCATCTTCAAGACTGAAACGAAAAATAAAAAAACCACTTTCTGATAAATTAACATCCACATGGCCTGAAATTCTCCATTGTTTTAACAGCATATCACGAGCAAAGGTGAAGCTAGGTCTGCCCCCGATAAAATGACCCATAAGGGTGTTCTTCCACTTCTCAAGACCTTTCTTAATCATCGAATCCGGGCATTTCGCAGCCAAAGCACCATCAATCTCTTCAGGTTCGTTTTTGTTTGCTCTTGGTGATGGCCGGCTGGCCATTAGCTTCGGCTAATGGTCCTCCCCTTCTTCTCAATCCGGGAGGAAGGGAAGGTGGGGGGAATATCAGCTTGGGGGAAGGTGGTGCTGCTCTTGGTGGCTCGGGGAAGGAGGTGTGGCCTACCCTTGGTGGTTTGGTGGGGGATGGTGCTCCGGTGGTGCATGGTGAGAATATTGGAGATGGTGTGGTACAGGTTCTAGAACCGACTCAGGCTGCTGCCCTTGAAGGGGCTGGGAAAGATGGTAATACTCAGCATAATGAAGATTTTGAGAATGGTGCTAGAGATTCGAGGAAGGGGAAGGCTGGTGTTCCTTGGTCTGCTATTTTTTCTTCTTCTTCTTGGACTTATGGTGATGGTCTCAAGCTGTCCTATGTGAAACCAGAGTTGATTGATGGGGTTTTGGCTGCGAAATGCCCGGAGGCAATGGTCAGCAAGGGACTTGAACGGTGGAAGAACACCCTTATGGGGCACTTCATTGGTGGCAGGCCAAGCTTTACCTTTGCAAGGGATGTTTTATTGAAACAGTGGAAGATTGCAGGTCATGTTGATGTTAATTTATTAGAGAGTGGAATTTTTATTTTTCGCTTTAATCTTGAAGATGACAAAGTTAAAGTCCTTGAAGGAGGGCCATGGTATGTTCAAAGAAAACCAATGATCTTGCGCCCTTGGAGTCCAGATGTATCCTTAGAAAGGGTGAATTTATGCTCTGTCCCGGTATGGGTCTCGTTACCCAATCTCCCCTTTCATTTCTGGTCTTCTGAATCTCTCAGTTCTATCGGAAGTGTTATTGGCAAGCCTATTGTGGCAGATAAAATGACAAGTTCTATGGAGAGATTGTCTTATGCCTGCTTGTGTGTGGAAGTGTCTGTTGATAAGGAGCTTCCTTTGGCTGTTCCGGTTTATGGAGAAGATGGACTCGCATTTAATCAAAAGGTGGTTTATGAGTGGAAACCCCCTCGATGCAAACACTGTATTGTGTTTGGTCACCTCTTGGATTCTTGCAAGATTGGGAATAATGGTCAAACTCAGAAATCCTCTCAGCCGAGAAGAGAGTGGCGGGTGAAAGGAACTTCGGGGACTGTTGAAGGAGCATTGGCCGGTGGTGCTGGTGGTGGTGGTGGTGCTGATGGGCAGGAGGTTAGTGATGATGTAGCTTCTAAGCAGCCGATTGCCCTTGCTGGATCCGATGATAGAGAAGATACTCTAGTGAAGGCAGATCCCTTATTTGCAGGAAAAGACAAGGGTAGAGGAGATATTGCTATTGACAAGGGGAAGGATGTTGTCCATATTAATCCTTTTGCATTGTTGGAAGATCTAACGGAAGAGGTTGCATATGATCCAAAGGAGCTGATGTTGGATGCTGATTCTTGCAATATTTTATTAGGAGATGGGCTGGATGATGAGCAAGAGTCAAGGGATTCATTAAATAAGAAAGATGGGGAGAAGAAAGATGGGGAGAAGAGGGTTGGTGTGGAAAATCTGGAAAATTCAAATGTCATGAAAGAGACAGCTGGGTCTTCTCCTACTAAAGCCTATGCGTTGGCCATGAAGAAAAGAATAGTTGAGGGTGGAGAGAGGGTCGATGGAGTAGTTATGGAGAGAGAATGATGTCAGTGACTACACAATTCAGGAAGCTGAGACCCCTAGCGTGCTGTGCATGGAAGAAGGAGGAATAATTGGGGCAGATTTGGAGGAAATAAGTTTCACCCCCCAACCTGTAGCTATTATCCCTAATGTGGATAGCTGCCCTTTCTTGACTCAAAATTCAAAATCTGTTTTGGTGGAAAGTGATCCTAGTGCTTTATCTATGGATGGAAAGGCAACTGAAATTAATTCTTTAAATAGGGATGGTGAGGTGGCAGCTTTGGAATCTCTGAAGATGATTGATCCAAATCCGTTGGTGGGTGCTGCTGGGGCGCCTATGCAAGGTGATAACAGAGCTGAAGATCTGTTGAGATCAAAGGAGAAAGGGATAATTTCAGCTAAGCCCTCGGCCAATATGGAAAGACTAAAGAAGCAAGCTGCGGACATTCGATCAATTCAAGGGCTTTCTGGAAAAGGTATGGGTCAATCTGGTTCTATTTCTTATTCTATTCTAGGCCGAACCATGGGGAGGGGGTCTAAGTTTCAGGCCCAACGGGTTCTTGTAAACCCGAAAGACTCTAGTGAGGTTAAGGGAGATGGACCTAGTACGGGTGGAGTTGATGGCTTTAACCTGGTTGCTAAATGAAGTGTTTAGTTTGGAATGTAAGAGGCATGAATGCCTCAACCAAACAGCTGGGGATTAAGAAGGTGTGCAAAGACCATCAAGCTAAATTGGTTTGTCTCTTGGAAACTAAAGTTAGGTTGGAGAACTGTGCTGCCATTTTTGATAATTTTATTTCAGATTGGAAATATGTGCATAATGGGGAGATTGATAATACTATTCGGATTTGGTTGGGTTGGGATCCTAATTTCTTTAATGTTGAAGAAATTCGAAAATCTAAGCAGTTTATTCATGTTAAGGTGTTGGTTGTGGGTACCTCAAACTCTTTTACGTATTGTAGTGTATGCTCTAAATACTATGGCAGGCGGAAGGATTTGTGGGAAGATGTGGGGAGTATTGCTGGTCTTGTTACTACCCCTTGGACTGTTTTAGGGGACTTCAATGTTACTCGGCATCAAAATGAGAAATTTGGTGGGGAACCTATTCGGTTGGAGGCTATTGATGATTTCAATAATTTTATTGATGACTCTGGGCTGATTGATTTAAAGTGGAAAGGGGAAGCTATGACATGGAATAACAGACAAAGTGGCGATGCTAGGATCTCCTGTAAGCTTGATAGAGTGTTGGTCAACTTGGCTTGGGTGGATTTTTTAGATCTTCGAGGCTACTTTTTACCCTCCGGGTCTCTCGACCACTCTCTAGTAGTCTTGGCTGTGTTAGAGGAGGCTAATTTCGGACCTAAACCTTTTAGGTTTTTTGAGGCTTGGATTGGCAGGGATGGTTATGATGAGATGGTTCGGGAGGGCTGGGAGCAGCCAGTTAGTACGGTTCTCAATCCTATCATGAGGTTTGCTGCCCGGTTAAGGAATGTTAAAAAGGAACTGAAAAAATGGAATAAAGAGTGCATTGGAGATGTTTTCATTGCGGTGAAGGCTGCAGAGGCTGATTTGTTCCAAATTCAATGCAATCTTGGTGATCACCCTGATAACCAGAATCTGGTTCTTTTGGAGTCTCAAGCTAAGGTGAAGTTATGGGAAGCTTTGGCCATTGAAGAAAAATTCTTGAGGGAGAAATCAAGGGTGAAGCATATTCAGCTGGGGGATGGGAATAATAGCTTCTTTCACAAGTCCATGATCTGCAGGCAGAATAGGAAGCATATTTTGGAAATTCAAGGGGAAGGAGGTGACATGGTTAAGGATTCCAACCAAATTAAAGATGAAGCTGTCTCTTTCTATAAGAAATTATTTGGGACTGATTCGGTGGATGGTGGTTTTTTTCCTAGCACGGTTCCCTTGCAATACGGCTTATCCCATGCCCAACAAGAAGGTCTTATTGGGAGGGTGTCCAATAAGGAGATTATGGAGGTTGTGTTTGCTATGAAAAATTCCAAAGCTCCAGGACCGGATGGGTTTGGGGCTGCTTTCTTCAAGCATTCTTGGGAAGTAGTTGGTGAGGATTTGACTTTGGCAGTGAAATGGTTCTTTTTGAAGTCTCGCCTTCCAAGTTCGATTAATGCTACTTTTATTAGCTTGATTCCTAAGACGGAGATGTCTCTTCTTTTCTTGGATATAGGCCCATAGCTCTTTGCAATCTTTTTTATAAGATCATTACTAAAATCTTATCTAATAGATTACAAGGAGTAATTGGGCAGGTGGTAAGTGATTCCCGATCGGCTTTTATCAAGGGGAGGTCTATTGTGGACAACATCCTTGTCTGTCATGATGTGGTTCGAGGTATAGAGCAGAAAGGATCTAGCCCAACAAAGAGGTCTTGAAGATTAACCTTCATAAAGCGTATGACTCCCTTAGTAGGAAGTTCTTGTTTGATTTAATGGACGAGAATGGGTTTCCCACGAAGTTTATTGGTTGGGTGAAGGCTTGTGTTGATACTCCTTGC
This sequence comes from Telopea speciosissima, assembly GCF_018873765.1. NCBI lineage: Eukaryota > Viridiplantae > Streptophyta > Magnoliopsida > Proteales > Proteaceae > Telopea > Telopea speciosissima. The sequence continues at coordinate 151,938 of NW_025317391.1, forward strand.
TTCTCCATCCTATTGAATGGAAGTCCTACTGGTTTTTTCAAAGGGGGTAGGGGAATACGGCAGGGGGACCCTATTTCGCCATATTTGTTCACTATTGCCATGGAGGGGTTTTCAGCTTTGATGAGGAAGTTGGAGGTGGAAGGCAGCATTAGCCTGCTTCCCAGGTGTAAGTGTTCCCACCTTTCCCACCTTATCTTTGCCGACGACTTGATGATCTTTGTGAAGGCCACCACAGATTCTATTTCGGCCTGCCTGGGGGCTTGGATGATTTTCATACCTACTCTGGGTTGAAACTCAATAGGGCTAAGTCCTCTATTATTTTAGGGGGCCTCACCCACACGGCCAGACTGCAACTTTTGGAATTAACGAACTTTGTGGATACCAAGTTACCTATCCGGTATCTAGGTGTTCCTCTCATTGCTCGAAAGCTGGCTTTTGCAGATTGTTCTTCCATTTTGGATCGAGTGAGGAGTAGGCTTCATGGTTGGAAAGCTCGGCTCTTATCCTTTGCAGGGCGGCTTCAACTTTTAAGCTCTGTTCTTCAAGGCTGCTACATTTACTGGTCAGGGATCTTCAGGCTGCCTGGAGCTCTAAAGAATAAGCTGGAATCCATCTTCTCCAACTTCCTTTGGTCTGGCCCGTCTCTTGATCGTAAGGTACATTACATCTCTTGGGATAAGATTTGCAAACCTAAGGCTGAAGGGGGCCTTGGTATTAGGAGAATTTCTGATATGAATATTGCAGGGATTTTTAAACAAATTTGGTGGACTGCCTCTAAGAAAGACAGTCTTTGGGTTAGGTGGGTCAATACCCGCTACCTAAAGAAAGATTCTATTTGGACTGCAAAGATCCCCCAAAATTTCTCTTGGGTTTGGCGGAAAGTCCTCAAATTTAGAGATCAGGTTGAGCCACATATCCATCATATTTTTGGGAATGGCCAAGCTACTAGACTTTGGTTGGATAATTGGCATCCTAAAGGGGTTTTGATTAAAAGATATGGAGATCGGATCCGTTATGATGCCGGTTCTCACCGGCTTGCCTTGGTTTCGGACTTTATTAGGGATGGCCATTGGCATCTGCCCCCTCAGGGTTCTTTTGATCTGATAACTATTTCGAGGGATCTCCCTAGTATTCCTATTGTGAGTGGTGAGGAGGATCTTATTGTTTGGAAGGAAACTTCTAATGGTCTCTTTTCTACCAAGTTGGCTTGGGATCTTATTAGAAGTAGTGCAACAAAGGTGGATTGGAATAAGCTTGTTTGGTTTCCTGGTTTTTTTCCTAGGCACTCTTGTACTACCTGGAGGTGCCTGATGGGAGGGTTGCCAACTAAAGACCAACTCATTAGAAGGAATATTGCTGTAGGACAGAATTGCGTCCTATGTTGGGGAGGTTTGGAGAGCCATGCCCATCTCTTCTTTGCCTGTCCCTTTTCTAATACCATTTGGAATAGGGTTAGCTCTATGTGTTCTATCAATGGCAAAGGACCTGCTACCCTGACTGATGTGGTCAATTGGCTTTCTCAATGTTCCTAGGAATCAATTTTTGGTTGACAAGTGGGGGGTCCAAGTGGAGTGGGCCAATTCGGCTCCCAAAATCTGTTTCTGGCCAAAGCCCCCTGCTCAATTGATTTCTCTCCATTGTGATGGGTCCTTGAAAGGAGATAGAGCTGCTTATGGGGGTCTCATTCATGATTCCTTAGGAGATCCGATTCTGGCCTATGTTGATAAAGGGTCGGAAGCTTCGGTTCTTAGCATGGAATTGATAGCTATCCACAGAGGAGTGGTTTTGTGCATAGAGAGGAACCTCCGTTATATATCTATCAGATCTGACTCGAAGTTGGCCGTGGAGATTGTTACAAATGTGATTGGCTGCCCCTGGAATGTTTATGCTTTGAAGTACCAGATCATCTCTAGGTTGGACCAGTTGGCTCGCTATGAAGTGAGGCATGTTTGGAGAGAACTGAACCAACCGGCGGACTTTATTGCTTCCATAAATAGTGGGGATGGGGAAACTATTATGTATCCTCAAGAGTTTCATGAGGACCTAATGCGGCTGATTCATGATGATTCTATTGGTAAGGCCCAGTTTAGGCCTCCATAATTGGGTTTGGGTGGTTCTCCTTGAATATCCGAGGGGTTTGTCCTCGGAGGTGTGGGGCCTCTTTCTCCTCCTTAGGTCTGTCTAAGGGGTGTTAGTAGGTTCCCTTCTCTTGTATCTTCCTTTTCTTCTTCTATACATTCACAAATTACTTATCAAAAAAAAAAAAATCTCTTCAGGTTCAATATAAGACAGTTTCAGCCCATCTCCATACGTCGAAGGAGAAGAAGAGGAAAAGAGGGCTGACCATGGAACACCAACATTCTTCCTTGTCTTCTCATATGCACCAATTGAAGAACCTTCCTGCTGCTGTAAAAGAGCTCCAGAACCAGCACCCTCCAACGGATCATCCAAAACAAGAATATTTTCCCCCACAGCCGAAGCACCTCCAACATGCAGCAGCCTACCACCATTGCCTTCACCTTGCACCACCGAATCATCCAAGCCCAAAACATCAGCACCACCTACAGAACCACAAAGAACAGGCCACTCACCACCCCCCAAATCACCAAGGGCAGCCGCTCCATCACCACCCTCACCCGAACCACTCACATTCCCCCCACCTTCCCTCCCTCTCGGACTGAGAAGAGGGGGAAGACTATTAGCCGGAGCTAATGGCTTGCCGGCCATCACGAAGAGCAACCACCTAGACCCTCACCCTCAAAATCGCCAGAGCTTCTCTCTACGAATCGATACCTATTTCGACATATGTTCATTTTCGGTTTAAACCAGACCGGGTGGGTCATTTCGGGTAATTTGGGGGTATTTCAGTACGTTTTTGGGTTTGGTATTTTCTAAAAAGTGTCCTTATCTCTTATTAGACGTGTGGATGCGATGTTGACGGTCGTGACCTTCGAATCGATACCTAATTTGGCATATGTTCATTTTCGATTTAAACCAGACCGGGTCGGTCGTTTGGGGTAATTTCGGGGCATTTCTGTACTTTTTTGGGTTTTAGATTCTCTAAAAAGTGTCCTTATCTCTTATTATATGTGTGGATCCGATGTTGAGGGTCGTGACCTTCGAATCGATACGTATTTCGACATATGTTCATTTAGGGTCCGAACCAGACTGGGTGGGTCGTTTGGTGTTATTTGGGAGCATTTCTGTACTTTTTTGGGTTTGGGATTTTCTAAAAAGTGTCCCTATCTCATATTAGACGTGTGGACGCAAGGTTGAGGGTTGTAACCTGCAAATCGATACCTATTTTGGCATATGTTCATTTTCGATTTAAACCAGACCAGTTGGGTCGTTTGGGGTTATTCTGGGGCATTTCGGTTCTTTTTTGGGTTTGGTATTTTCTGAAAAGTATCCTTATCTCTTATTAGACGCGTGGGTGCGATGTTGAGGGTCGTGACCTTCAAATCGATACCTATTTCGGCATATGTTTATTTTCGATTTAAACCAAATCGGGTGAGTCCTTTGGGGTTATTTAGGGGTATTTTGGTTTTTTTTCTGGCTTGGAATTTTCTAAAAAGTGTCCTTATCTCTTACTAGACGTGTGGATGCCATATTGAGGGTCGTGACCTTCGAATCGATACCTATTATCTGGTTGAATAGAAAGTACTTTTTGGGGTTTGGTATTTTCTAAAAAGTATTCTTATCCCTTATTAGACGTGTGGATGTGATGTTAAGGGTCGTGTCCTTCTAATTGATACAAATTTTGGCATATGTTCATTTTTTATTTAAACCAGACCGGGTGGGTCGTTTGGGGTCATTTCGGGACATTTTTGTATTTTTTTGGGTACGGGATTCTCTAAAAAGTGTCCTTATCTAATATTAGATGTGTGGATGTGATGTCGAGGGTCGTGACCATCGACTGGATACCTATTTCTACATATGTTCATTTTCAGTTTAAACCAGACCAGGTGGGTCGTTTGGGGTAATTTTGGGGCATTTCTGTACTTTTTTGGATTTGGTATTTTCTAAAAAGTGTCCTTATCTCTCATTATACGTGTGGATACGATGATGAGGATCATGACCTTCGAATCGATACCTATTTTGGCATATGTTGATTTTCGGTTTAAACCAGACCGGGTCGATCGTTTCTGATATTTTCGGGGCATTTCTGTACTTTTTTGGGTTTGGGGTTCTCTAAAAAGTATCCTTAACTCTTATTAGACGTGTGGAAGCGATGTTGATGTCGTGACCTTCGAATCGATACCTATTTTGACATATGTTCATTTTTGGTTTATACCAGACCGGGTGGGTCGTTTGGAGTTATTTGGGGGCATTTCTGTACTTTTTTGGGTTTGGGATTTTCTAAAAAGTGTCCTTATCTCTTATTAGATGTGTGGATGCGATGTTGAGGGTTGTAACCTGTAAATCGATACCTATTTAGACATATGTTCATTCTCGGTTTAAACCAGACCAGGTGGGTCGTCTGGGGTTATTTAGGCGTATTTTTGTACTTTTATGGGTTTGGGATTTTCTAAAAAGTGTCCGGATCTCTTAATAGACGTGTGGATGCGATGTTGAGGGTCGTGACCTACGAATCGATACCTATTTCGACATATGTTCATTTTCGGTTTAAACCAGACTGATTGGGTCGTTTGGGGTTATTTGGGGGCATTTCTGTATTTTTTTGGGTTTGGTATTTTCTAAAAAGTATCCTTATCTCTTATTGGATGTGTGGATGCGATGTTGAGGGTCGTGACCTACGAATTGATATCTATTTTGACATATGTTCATTTTCGCTTTCAACCCGACCAGGTGGGTCGTATGGGGTTATTTGGGGGCATTTCAGTACTTTTTTAGGTTTAGTATTTTCTAAAAAGTGTCCTTATCTCTTATTAGACCTGTGGATGCGATGTTGAGGATCGTGACCTTCGAATCAATACCTATTTTGGCATATGTTCATTTTCGATTTAAATCAGATCGGTTGGATCGTTCGAGGTTATTCAGGGGCATTTCTGTATTTTTTTGGGTTTGATATTTTCTACAAAGTTTTCTCATCTTTTATTAGACGTGTGGATGGGATGTTGAGGGTCGTGACCTTCGAATCGATACCTATTTCGACATATATTCATTTTCGATTTTAAACCAGACCGGGTGGGTCTTTTGGGGTTATTTGGCGGCATTTCTGAACTTTTTGGGCTTAGGATTTTCTAAAAAGTGTCCTTATCTGTTATTAGACGTGTGGATGCGATGTTGGGGGTCGTGACCTTCGAATCGATATCAATTTTGGCATATGTTTTTTTTCGGTTTAAACCAAATCGGGTGGATCCTTTGGGGTTATTTGGGTGCATTTTTGTACTTTTTTGGGCTTGGGATTTTCTAAAAAGTATCCTTCTCTCTTATTAGGCGTGTGGATGCGATGTAGAGGGTCGTGACCTTTGAAACGTTACCTATTTCGGCATATGTTCATTTTTGGTTTAAACCAGACCGGGTGGGTCGTTTGGGGTTATTAGGGGACATTTCTGTATTTTTTGGGGTTTGGGATTCTCTAAAAAGTGTCCTTATCTCTTATTAGACGTGTGGATGCGATGTCGTGGGTCGTGACCCTCGAATCGATACCTTTTTCTACATATGTTCATTTTCGGTTTAAACCAGACCAGGTGGGTCGTTTGGGGTTTTATTGAGGGCATTTCTGTACTTTTTTGGATTTGGTATTTTCTAGAAAGTGTCCTTATCTCTTATTAGACGTGTGGATACGATGTTGTGGGTCGTGACCTTCGAATCGATACATATTTTGACATGTGTTCATTTTCAGGCCGAACCTGACCGAGTATGTCATTTGGAGTTATTTGGGGGCATTTCTGTACTTTTTTGGTTTTGGTATTTTCAAAAAAGTATCCTTATCACTTTTTAGATGTGTGGATACAATGTTGAGGGTTGTGACCTGCAAATCCATGCCTATTTTCACATATGTTCATTTTTGGTTTAAACCAGACCTGATGGGTCGTTTGGGGTCATTTGGGGGCATTTCTTTACTTTTTTGGGTTTTGGATTATCTAAAAAGTGTCCTTATCTGTAATTAGACGTGTGGTTACGATGTTGAGGGTTGTGACCTTCGAATCGATACCTGTTTTGACATATGTTCATTTTCGGTTTAAATCAGACCCGGTGGGTCGTTTGGGGTTATTTGGGGGCATTTTTGTATTTTTTTGGGTTTGGTGTTTTCTACAAAGTGTCCTTATCTCTTATTAGACGTGTGGATGCGATGTTGAGGGTCATGACCTTCAAATCGATACCTATTTTGACATATGTTCTTTTTTGGTTTAAACCTGACCGGGTGGGTCGTTTGGGGTTATTTGGCGGCATTTTTGTACTTTTTTGGGGTTGGGATTTTCCAAAAAGTGTCTTATATTTTATTAGACGAGTGGAAGCGATGTTGAGGTCGTAACCTTCGAATCGATACCTATTTCAACATATGTTCTATTTTGGTTTAAACCAGACCGGGTGGAAAGTTTGGGGTTATTTGGGGGCATTTCTATCCTTTTTTGGGTTTGATACTTTCTAAAAAGTGTCATTATCCCTTATTAGACATGTGGATGCGATGTTGAGGGGCGTGACCTTCGAATTGATACCTATTTCGACACATGTTCATTTTTCATTTTCGGTTTAAACCAGATCGGGTGGGTCGTTTGGGGTTATTTGGGGGCATTTTTATACTTTTTTGGGTTTGGTATTTTCAAAAAAGTCTCCCGATCTCTTATTAGACGTGTGGATGCAATGTTGAGGGTCGTGACCTTTGAATCGCTACCAATTTTGACATATGTTCATTTAGGGTATGAACCAAATCGGGTAGGTCGTTTGGAGTTATTTGGGGGCCTTTCAGTACTTTTTTGGGTTTAAGATTTTCTAAAAAGTGTCCTTAACTCTTATTAGACGTGTGGATGCGATGTTGAGGATCGTGACCTTCGAATCGATACCTATTTTGGCATATGTTCATTTTCGGTTTAAACCAGACCGGTTGGGTCGTTCGGGGTTATTCGGGGGCATTTCTGTTCTTTTTTGGGTTTGGTACATTCTAAAAACTGTCCTTACCTCTTATTAGACGTGTGGATGCGATGTTGGGGGTCATGACCTACGAATCAATACCTATTTCGGCATAAGTTCCCTTTCGGTTTAAACCTGACCGGGTGGGTCGTTTGGGGATATTTGGGGACATTTCTGGATTTTTTTGGTCTTGGAATTTTCTAAAAAGTTTCCTCATCCCTTAATAGACGTGTGGATGGGATGTTGAGGGTCGTGGCCTTCGAATCGATACCTATTTCGACATATGTTCATTTTTGGCTTAAATCGGGCCGAGTGGGTCGTTTGGGGTTATTTGGGGGCATTTCTGTACTTTTTTGGGCATCGGATTTTCTGAAAAGTGTCCTTATCTCTTATTAGACGTGTGGATGTGACCAATGAATCGATACCTATTTCGACATATGTTCAATTTCGGTTAAAACCAAACCTGGTGGGTCGTTTGAGGTTATTTAGGGGCATTTCTGTACTTTTATGGGTTATTATTTTTTCTAAAAAGTGTCCTTATCTCTTATTAGAAGTGTGGATGCGATGTTGAGGGTCGTGACCAACGAATCGATACCTATTTCGACATATGTTCATTTTCAATTTAAACCAGACCGGATGGGTCATTTCGGGTAATTTTGGGGTATTTCAGTACGTTTTTGGGTTTGGTATTTTCTAAAAAGTGTCCTTATCTCTTATTAGACGTAGACATGTGGATGCGATGTTGAGGGTCGTGACCTATGAATCGATACCTATTTCGATATATGTTCATTTTCGGTTTAAACCACACCGGGTGGGTCATTTCGAGTAATTTGGGGGTATTTCAAGATGTTTTT